>NW_015505856.1:504980-520121 GCF_001515645.1 Sinocyclocheilus grahami
TTTTTTTTTTTTTTTCATTTCCAGGTTTAAACTAAATTTTGAATCCTGTATTTTCAGTGTGGTCTCATTCTTTTGGGCCTCACTGTAAATAAATGTAAAAATATATAGGTCTGAAGTATTGTTGCAGTATAGCTATACTGATATATGATCATACATCCTTAATTAATCATTTCAATTTGCTAATGATTGCAAAGCATGCATAATATCATGTGTATGCATGCACCTTTGAAGGTTTGTGCTTTTGTACGTGTGTGTAGTACACCATCAGACAGGCTTTCCTTTCATCCCTCACTACAGCACAAACATCATCGTCTCCAGTGTTCAGAGAGCCGTCGCTCAGCCTGCAGGTTTTGATATGTGAACCACACACTCCTGCTGTCACCCCCCCATCAGCTGCGAGGGGGAGGGGAGCGTTTCCTGTCACCGCACACACACGCACACACACACACACACACACGAGCACCCGGGTTCCTCCTGCACGGGGGTCAAAGGTCCCCGCAGTGTGGGCTGCAAGAATACAACTTTAATTAACGTAGATGTCTCACTTGACGACGTCTCGCTTCTTTTCAAGAATAGAGGAGAGATAAAGCGAAATGAGGAGATGCGTCTCTATCTGTTGCGCTTCGGGCAGGCCGCAGTAATGAACATGTCATTAAGCGAACACACGCACACCAGTAGCTTGAGATAAACTGTCTATTTCTGGTGGCTTTCATACCACCTGCATAAACTGACTGACGGATCAACTGACGTTCTTAAATGTGTCTTGTTTTTCCTTAAGATATTAGCATACACCAACACTACATCATACAACCACGATTATATGATTGTTTTGTAGACTGTAATGAATTATAAGATAACTAACAAACTGGTAAGATTTTAAAACAGTTTTGTCTTAAATATCTTTTATCACCTAGTTTGAACTTGCCGCTTGCTTGCAACTTCTGTCTTCACGGAAGCTTTGCGTTCAAATATTTCAACTCAATATTTTGTGTCTAATTATTTACTTATGTGGCAAGTAACCGTGTAATAAGCGGGATAATGTACATCCAGCCGGTTGTTATTGCAGAATAACTCCCTTCAGGGTGATACAAGACCACCCTGATCACCCTGAGCGGGGGTTATTCTGTGATAACAACTGGCTGGATGTAAATTTTCTTACTGATTATCATTATGTGCTAAGAAAGCGCTGTCTAGGAACATAAATGTAAATGTTCATATATGTCTATTAGTCTTTTTTTCTGTCTTTGACCAAGCTGTTTATTTATTTATTTATTTATTTATTCATTAATTCATTTAAATAATCATTTTGACTACCTAGTAAGTCCTAAAATTAACTACAGGTTTGGGAAAACAATTATTTTATTTTTATTTTATATATTCGTATATGTCGTTTTTTCTCTCTCAACAATGAATGAATGAATGAATTAATTCATTCATTCATTCATTTAAAAAAAAATTTTTTTATGTTAAGTCATCCAAATATTTTTTTATTTTATTTTAGTATTTTTTTATTTTTGATATTTTGTTTGCAAATGCTATTGGTGCAAAAATTCCACATACCACCTTTACATATTATATTACTATACATCTGATTATCATCTAAAAAAGCATATTTTCATACATTCTGAATAGTGAACATTGCAAAAATATCTGCTCAATGTAATTTTAGCGATGTATTACATACGAGTAGACAAAAAATGCATCTTCAATATGAAAGCGATACTCTGAAGAGACATCTTGACAATGTACACTGTGTATTTTGGTATGAAATTACACTATAGTGTCAAACTAGGAGTTATTTTGGAGCTGAATGTAGAAAAAGTCGCTATTATCTTATATGCATATGTCTGTATTTGCATTAATAGAGGGATTTTTTCCTCATTTCAGCTGGGAGACACTGGCATGTACACCTGCACCGCCTCCACCCCCAGCGGAGAGGCATCCTGGAAAGCTTACCTGGAGGTGCAAGGTACGACAGAGAGACCGACCCCAAGATAACAGACAATAGAGAGAGAGGCGTTGAGAAACGGATGACAGGAAATTAAGTTTAAAATTGAGTTTGAAATTAAACCTTCATCTGGCTGTAATTGGTTTTCATTGTTTCTTGATGCAAATTTGAGCCGCTTCACTGCAAAAAATTATTTTGTTTCTCAGTATTTTTGTCTTGTTTTCCAATATAAATAACTGAATGTCCTTAAAGCAAAATACATATATGCTAATGAATAATATACGTAATTCAAATGGACAAATACGTTTATTATGTAGACAAAATACTTCCAAGGCACTCACGTGGTAAGATAAAAAGCCTTTAATGAACTGGGCTTAAATCATTACAACTAGTTAAAAGTAGATCTACGCGTTTCGGCAAAACAGTCTTCTTCAGGACACACTTCAATTGCTCAAATAGGTATTCTTAAACTAGTGTTAATTAATGAATCATCAAAGACAGCTGGTTAATATGTGGGTGCGGCTAAGACTACCCTCTTGTTACAAAGAGAGAAAGAAAAAAAAGGAGGGGGGGATAAAAAAAAGTAATAATAATTTTTTTTTAAAATAATAATAATGGGGAAAAAAGGCTTTTTATCTTACCACGTGAGTGCCTTGGAAGTGTTTTGTCTACATAATTAGATTTTTACCTCCATGACATCCAATGAGCACCAGTGGCTATATAAAGACACCCGTATAGCACTCTCTGCTTCTGGTTCTTGTAAGAGTTGTTCTGGACAAATAAGTTTATTTATCCTATTGGCAAATATTTTTTTTCTTTCGATGTTAAGCATAAAGCTTGCAGAATTGTTTTATTTTTCCAAAAACATTACTTAATACCTCTTTAATATTTCATATAATGTCTCATATTGCATATGGTCCTTTGCTTCCCAAGTAAATCGACCTTGTTTTAGGATCTTTAGATATTTATTTATTTAATTTTAAGGTTATTTAGACTTCTTCTGTGTTTGGGTGTAATGTTCTTATGTGTGTTTATGGTTTCAGAGTTTGGTGCTCCGGCTCAGCCGGGTCGACCCACAGATCCCAACCTCATCCCAAGCGCCCCCTTCAAACCAGAGGTCACGGATGTCAGCCGCACCTCTGTGTCTCTGTCCTGGAAGCCCAACCTGAACGCTGGAGCCACGCCCACCTCTTACGTCATAGAAGCCTTCAGGTGACATCATCAGTTTTGAGCATACTTATCTATCATTGGTGGGTTTGGTTGAACGAGCGTGTGTTTTACAAACGTTTGTAAATAGCATTCACAGGCTAATAGGGGTTCTGTAAATACCCAGTCCATTTACTGCGGCGTGTCATAAATAACGTGCTTTCCTTAAAGCGATTTTCCTCATTGTTTGGGATAATGTTTGTAGTTGCGATATTTCGCTATAAAGTTTGGGCCGCAGGGTAAACTGAAGTTTGATTTGTGTGGTGTGGACGGCAGCCATGCGGCGGGCAGCAGCTGGCAGACGCTGGCGGATCACGTGAAGACTGAGAGCTTCGTCCTAAAGGGTCTGAAGCCCAGCGCCATCTACCTGTTCCTGGTGAGAGCGGCTAATGCGTACGGCCTGAGTGACCCAAGCCCCATCAGCGACGCTGTCAAAACACAAGGTCAGTTTACCTTTGACCTCCCGGACAAGTGTCTTTTCATGAGTTTTAAATATTGCACCTGTGAGAATTATGAAATGTATCACTCTTTTGTGTATTATTCTGGGGTATTTGGTATTCATATATGCTTGTGCTCCATATTTTCTGTGTGGTTTGTGTTTATTTGAGTAGACGTCCCACCAACCAGTCAGGGAGTGGACCACGGGCAGATCCAGAGGGAGCTGGGAGATATCGTCATTCACCTCCACAATCCCACAATTCTCTCCTCGTCATCTGTCAGAGTCCAGTGGACTGTGAGTGCTGCCACATCTTCTTTTAAAGGGACAGTTCACTCAAAAATGAACATTCTGTTTAAAGTTTAGTCACAACTTGGCATGTTATTCAAATGATCTCACTGGCAAAATGCAGTTTTAATCAGTGCTTTATCTTGTTTGTCAGTGAAATACTGTATCTAAACATCCTAAAAGTACGATAAACTGTATTGAAAATCACAAGTTTGTACGATAATTATTTATTTAAAGAGAATATGTATTCAGTTAAGTAAATAACTCATTGAAAATTTGCTCTTTAGTGTGTTTTAAGCATAAATTTCACATGCATTTAGTGTTAATTAAACAGTATGTTCTAAACATCTAAAGTCAAGGTTAATTCTCTACAGATGTTCACCCCACAAACGCGTGCACACACAAACAGAAATATTCCCAGCATGTTACTTTTAACATTTTGGGTTTGTATTGAAAATCACAAGTTTGTACGATAATTATTTATTTAAAGAGAATATGTATTCAGTTAAGTAAATAACTCACTGAAAATTTGCTCTTTAGTGTGTTTTAAGCATAAATTTCACTTTTTTTCATTTTATGTGGCACTGAACAAATGCATTTAGTGTTAATTAAACAGTATGTTCTAAACATCTAAAGTCAAGGTTAATTCTCTACAGATGTTCACCCCACAAACGCGTGCACACACAAACAGAAATATTCCCAGCATGTTACTTTTAACATTTTGGGTCGTTCGCACTTTATACGTATTTAATCAGAAACAGCTGAAACGACATCTGCTTTTATTGGGGCGGATCAAGAATTGATTAAAATCTTTACAAGCGTGTACAGTTCTCCTCTCTCCACGGCCATATGGGCTGATCCCAGTGTGCTGAACACCTCCAATATGAAAATCACTTCACATAAGAAGTCAACAGAAGCTCAAATCTGAATCTTCAATGTTGAGTTTGCATATTAAACCTAGGATAAGTATGTCAACGCACAAAGCCACAAAACAAGGTTTTCTTCCAAAATGTTAGATATTATTGCAATAAAAAATGAAAATATTTAGGTAAAAACATTAATGCCTGGGCTTACAGTTATACGTTTTGTTAGTAATTGTAATAGTTACAGTACATTATAATACTTAACTATGTTAGTATGAAAGATATCTAATAATAAAGCATAATTTGGCTAACTAGTAACAAATGTCGTAAAACTTGCTGTCTTTAAAGCTTCCTGGTCCTGGATAATGCTAGTGGTAATCATTAGCAGGCGTTTAAAACATCTAAGTGTTTTTGTCCTTCAGTTTTGCCTTGTTCTTCCTCTAGGTCGAGCAGCAGTCTCAGTACATTCAGGGCTATAAGGTGATGTACCGGCCGTCCCCAGAGGGCGCTCAGCAGCGGGTGGAATGGGCCATGTTTGAGGTTCGAACCCTGGGGGAGAACAGCGCAGTCGTCACCCAGCTCAAGAAGGGCGTGACCTATGAGTTCAAAGTCCGACCTTTCTTCAATGAGTTCCAAGGCACCGACAGCGACATCAAAGTGGGCAAGACCCTGGAGGAAGGTGACTGTGTGCTCTGTGTGCTTTAAAGCTTAATGTCCCACGATTCCTTTCTCATTCACTTCACAGAAGTCACAATACAAAGTCATATGAAGTGAACAGTTGCTGCCTTGCATGTCTGAATATTTGGGTTTCGGACATGGTGTTGCGTATGTATATGTGTGTGTGTGTGTATGGAATGTATAAAAGAATATACGCAGTCCTGGATAAGTGGCGGAAAATGGATGGTTGGATGGATCAAATAAAAATAATTTTATAAAATGTCAAAAAATGTATCAAAATAAATAATATTTAATGTCAAAATATAAATTATAAATATTTTTAAACTCACATCTCTGGCATCATTTGAATTTCTTGATTTGGTTCGATCAAGGTTTTTGGATTAGGTTCCGGACAAGGTTTCAGTCAGATTTTTCATGCTTAATTTTTCAATTTTAGGTTCACATATGGTTAAAATATAATATCAAAATAAAATAATATTACAAGTACTTTTTTACGTTTGTTTTGGACAAGGTTTTAGTAAGCTTTTTTCATGTGCAATTTTTATTTCAGGTTTACATTTTGTGAAATATACATTATAATAAAACACTTTTTATTTTTATTTTATTTAAAATATAATAAAATACAAAAAAATTATCATACATTGCATAAATTGAATATAAATTATTCTAAATATTTTTGCATTCACATTCCTGGGCGAAATCAATCAGTTTTGCATTTTGCATTTGCGCCTGGGTGTACCCGCTCAGACAGGAAATAGAAAGACATTGAGTTTATTTTTGGGTTTGGCTTGATCACATTTGCAGGCTACATTCAGGCTTTCTGCATGCCCGTGCAGACCTCTAGAGTAAGAAAGGCTTTCCCCTGCATTCAGTACTTCTCATTTATGTTAACGTGTGGTCTGCGGCCCACGAGGGAGGGCAAAGAGGGCTGTTTAAATCGCTTCACGAAAGCCAAGCAGCCAACGAGAAGCCAAAAACCGAAAGCTCAAACAACTGGTGTGCTAATTGTTCTGAGGGTGTGGCATCTGTGGCTCTGGAGAACGCCAGCCATTTGGTTTGTTCCAAATTTGCCTGTGTATGTGTGTGCGCCTGCTTTTTTATGTAATTGAAATGCAAAACGTCAGAGACAGCAAACACAAAGCAAATGTTTCACTTCAGGGCTTTGTGTTAACATTAATGTATTAAGTGGATAATAGTTATGTGACGTGAAGTACAGTGACAACATTCTGTTCGCCCTGAGCTCAAGCATTCGTTCTGCTGGTGTTTTGCACTGGGACGGCCTAATCATGTTGCTTGGCAGTCGCCTCTCATTATTTAAGAGCACTAATACCGCTGAGTGTGTACTATTAAAAGTTTCAGAGAACACACATACACACATACATATAGCCCATATGCGTGTGTGCATAATGTTTATATATGCACACATGCACATGTGAAATTTAAGGTGTTAAAAAGGCATATATGCACATGCAAAACACACGTGTATATTGTAAGCTGTGTGTAACATCCCGCTCGTGTCTCTTATCGCAGCGCCCAGCGCCGCTCCCAGGGGTGTCACCGTAACAGGAAGCGGAGACAACGGCACAGCTATTCTGGTATCCTGGCAACCGCCCCCAGAGGAGGAGCAGAACGGCGTGGTGCAGGAGTATAAGGTACGAACCTGAGGAAACAGACAATGAGAGAGAGAGACATAGAGTGTATGTAAAAACAGAATGAAGGATGGTAGTAGAAGAAGGAAATAGGTGGAAGAGGAATTTCATTTACTGACTTATGCTCATTCATTTTATGATGTGCTGCTGAATGAGTGGTGAGAGTGTAGTGGATAATGGGTTGATTTTCATTGGGGGGAATTTAGATGTTGTGACATGCTGCCACCTAATGGTTCTTCTGGAGCATTACCACAACTTCTGCCAGATAGATGTCCTCATAGGGAATGTAGTGATTTGTGTGGCTCTTTTGATTTGACTTATGTAAATTATTAAATAAAATTTGTATATAATTATTACATTGATTCTAATTACAATATATATATATATATATATATATATATATATATAATTGTTACATTATTTATATACATATATTTCAATGAAGTATATGTGATTATATATATATATATATAAATTATTATATAATTATTAAATTATATATTATACAAATATATATACATGTATTGCTATGAAGTATTTTTCCAAATGTAAATGCAGCTAGTTTTCAAGTTTTTTTTTTAACAAAGTACAATGTTGTATTGGTCGTTGTTTTGACAATATCCTTTTGATAAGTTGATTTTGATTAAGTATAGTGCGAAAACATTACCTTATGAACAAGCTATGTTATTTTTTTGTTAAGATAGTTATATTTGAGAATTATAAATAATTTTTTATGCTTTGTGTCCGCTTTTTGTATTTGTAGTCATGCGCAAACATACATACAAGCAAATATAACTGGCAACAATTTCCTAGCTATCTTCCATTCTTTCTCTTTATTTATGTTCTTTCTGCGTGTCTTCATGTGCTTTTCATGTCCAAACAAGATAACAGAGCCCATCTCATCCAATATTCCTCTCAGGTGCTGAAATTTTAATGGCTTTGCGGTGTATCAGTATTTAGTTCGTAGGCCGCGGCTGACGGGAAGAGGCGCGGTTTGAGTCGTTCAGTCCCAGTTAATTTTCCAGGTAAATGTTTTCAGGCAGTTGAAGGAAGGAAGGTAGTGATTAATTTCATGCTTGTTAAGTTGGACGGAGGAGGATTTTTCGCTAATCACTTTTCTTGTACACTTATTTTTTTCTGCCCCATTGTGCCTCAGGAGAACTTCAGAACCCTCAGAACGTCCCCGCTTGTTACATCACTTTCTCTCTTTCAACCCATAATCCACTTTTTTTTTTTCCTCCGAAGCCTTCAGGGATGTCTAAATCTAGTTAGCGTTTCCGAAAAAGGGGAAGTGAGCATAGAGAAATATGTAAAAAGCATTTTTTCTATACATTGTGTAGATCAGTGTGTTATTTCCATTCATACGCATGCAAATGCGTCAGACCGGAAACGCAGCTTGTGTGAAAAGTTTTGCATTTTGCTGCGTTCCAAAGGAAAAAAATAATCTCAGAGGTTTCTTGTTGTTTTTGAAGGAGTTATGGTTGATGTGCCTAACTGGATGGTGAATTGTGGTGAAACGATGGGTTTGATGTAACCACACAAACAGTTCTGTCTTGGCAAGGTTGAGTTGAAGGTGATGGTCCTTCATCCAGCAAGAAATGTCTGTTAGACAAGCTGAGATGCGAGCAGCTATCGTCGGATCATCAGGATGGAATGAGAGGTATAGTTGAGTGTCATCAGCATAGCAGTGATATGAAAAGCCATGTTTCTGAATGATAGAACCTAGTTATGCCATGTAGACAGAGAAGAGAAGTGGTCCAAGAACTGAGCCCTGAGGCACCCCAGTAGTTAGATGTTGCGACTTGGACACCTCACCTCTCCAAGATATCTTGAAGGACCTATCTGAAAGATAAGACTCAAACCACTGGAGTGTGGTTCCTGAGATGCCCTTTGCCAATAGGGTTGACAGGAGGATCTGGTGTCAAAAGCAGCGGACAGATCCAGCAAGATAAGTATTCGAATTTGAATCACGTGAAACCGTGTAACCAACAGCAGATCGATATGTCACAGTATGACCTCGTAGCTGAATTAAAAGAACATTCATTTTAAACTGCAGCGATGCAGGAAAGTGGAGTAGATTGTATGTTTTTACATTTTAGATGTATTATTATTTGTGTGTTGAATTTAAGTTTTAAAAAGACGCTGCAGAGTGTGACGTCATATCACGACTGTTGCAGCATACGAAGAAATTTTGCATGCTCAAAATCTAGTGTGACCGCAGCTTTAGGCAGTCAGAGAGGGGTGAGATCACATTTCACTCCGGTGAATGGGCCCCCTGCCAGGCCTGTGATTGTGTTAGGGTGAGGGTGGCTGATGCGAGCTCTGGTCACACACAGGGTCGCACACACACTTTGACGCTCATTTGGTCAGCACGGCTGACAGCTTCCCGAGAGGAGGAAACTGACCAGGGTTCAGTGCGCGCAATGAAAACAAAGAAAATTGCACTTTCATATCAGGGGAAATCAGACCTTTGACTTGAAGACGGAATGAGGGAATGTCAGTTCCACAGAGAGGGAGTGTTATTCTAGGTGGTGGATCTTGTTTGCATGACACCTTTCAACTTCAGTGCTACATGATAGTCTGCGAATTGATGCAGGAGGGCTGACGGTAACATTTAAATAGATTTACTTACCAACTTTGAGGAAACTCGTGTATTATTTTCAGACGATAAATGTTTGTTTGTAACATTGATAAAGTTAGCAAAACAATTTGTCTATTTGTGCAAACACAAAAGTTTGGACACACTTTACTGAATTGATGTTTCTCATAATCTTATCAAAATATTTTGATAAAAACGTGTTTAAATATAATATTTTTTAAACATGTATAATAATAATAAAAATATTCTTATTAAGATCATGTGAAGCATAATTTCAGTCAAGTGTGTCCAAACCTGTGTTTGAAAATATTATTAATGTTTATGCTTCACATGATCTTAATACTAATATTAATTGTTTTAATAGGCACTACATCATTACTATACTTCAATTTGTGTTATTTCATAGTTTTAAAGACTTGAAGACAATTAAAATGTGCAAAATAGTAATCATAAAGCAGGCGTGACCAAACTTTTAGATTATGTTAGTATCACTTAAAAAGGTTCACTCTTTCAGAACAGACTTGTTATTCAACGTAAATTATTTTTTATTAAGTGCTAACTGTCTGTCTCCCATCATGTTTTCTTTACTTTTCCCCCCTCAGATCTGGTGTCTTGGTAATGAAAGCCGATACCACATTAACCGCACAGTGGATGGATCCACGCACTCGGTTCTGATTCCCGGCCTGGTTGCAGGGGTCACGTACAGGGTGGAGGTGGCAGCCAGCACAGGGGCCGGTCCCGGGGTGAAGAGCGAGGCTACATCCTTCCAGCTGGGTGAGTCGGACCGGGATGTTATTCTGGTTAACCGAGATTCTCGACTCTGCCGGACAGCTGTTATTCAACACTAGCAGCTAAAGAAGAGCCCAGTATGAATGGTTGATTCTTCTGATAACGGGTTACAGAAACACCACAAACACTCTGATAGCAACTACCGGCCCGTTTTAACACCCGACTGTCTTATTATGACTGGAAAGGTTCATGATAATGGCCATTATTTAAGGCCTGCTCTTTATAAAATGTACTGTTTAAGCTTGTGAATGGCACGGTTGTAGCTTGCCTTGTGGTTAGCCATCAAAAAGTATGCAATTTACAAAAACAGCCTTATCGGAGTCCTCATTCTCATCCGAGAATAAAGGAGACGTCAAGTAAAGTGCAGTTTACTTTAGTGCCGCAGAGCCTTTAATTGCTTTAAGTTTATTTCTCCATTAACTTGCCAGCTTTAACTTGTTCAGCCTCGAGAAATAGGTGGCAGCGGTTAAACTGCACTGAATGGAAGTGATTGTGATGCAGCCTGGTGTTGTGCCAGTGGATACAGGTGGATAATAGGCCATCCGGTTATGCAAATCTGTTTTTAATAAGATGCCAATCACAGTGCTGTCAGAGACTAGTTTATAGTCAGTCATTTGACAGAAAGAGATTAAATGGCATTTTGAAACCCAGTTGGATGCACAAAGAGAGACTCATACAGTAAAGAAAAACAGATGATCAACTTTTAAACTTTTTTTTATAACTTTTGAACTATATACAGTGGGTACGGAAAGTATTCAGACCCCCTTAAATTTTTCACTCTTTGTTATATTGCAGCCATTTGCTAAAATCATTTAAGTTATTTTTTTTTTCCTCATTAATGTACACACAGCACCCCATATTGACAGAAAAACACAGAATTGTTGACATTTTTGCAGATTTATTAAAAAAGAAAAACTGAAATATCACATGGTCCTAAGTATTCAGACCCTTTGCTCAGTATTTAGTAGAAGCACCCTTTTGATCTAATACAGCCATGAGTCTTTTTGGGAAAGATGCAACAAGTTTTTCACACCTGGATTTGGGGATCCTCTGCCATTCCTCCTTGCAGATCCTCTCCAGTTCTGTCAGGTTGGATGGTAAACGTTGGATAATATCCACGTTTATCGTGCTTTTGTTTTCATATGTTGAAATGAGTAGCATTATATTGCATTCTGGGTAATACCAGTACTTGTCCCCCATTGAAACATGTTTGGTAGCACCGGTTTGAACCGTAACCTCACATACAGATCCACAGTGGAGAGGCCAGATTTCAGGCAGTCGGTTTGCTCCTGCATTGAAGTGCAGTGTGGGATGAATGCACGCCGCTCCTCTTGAACACTGTGACTGATCTGCTTCCATTCACTGCCGCTGATTCCTCTGCTGAGTGTGCTTCTGTGGCCTTACACCGCCGCCGGAAGCAGAGGACGCAGGTCTCAAAAGCATTTGTCACACCGTGGGCTTTCTTGCATCTCCGCATCCTACGCACCTTTCCTGTCCTGGCCTCTCAGCGGAGCCTCAGTCACAACCAAACAACAAACAAAACCTCTGAGACAGGAAGTACAGAGGACAGAGTCACAAAGACAGAGCAGGGAATACAGCGCGGTGCTCAGGTTTTGGGAGAACCTGTTTGCCCCCAGCTGGAAAAGAAGACAAAAACTGAACAGCGTCAAAAAGATGAAAGTGACGCCCACATGAAACGAACATGAAAAGATGAAAAAAGGAAGCAAGTCAACAGAATGAGATTTCTTCTGGGTCGACAGCACTAGTTTCTCTTTAATGTAAAAATAAGAAAGGGCAAACGAGAGCACAGAAGGGAAGATGCTTTTTTGGTTGCAGTTCTTCCAGATAGCATCTGGTCATTCATAATTCATCTTTTACATAATATATAAATCACTGAACTCACTTTTTACTGTCTATTCCAATTCTTATTCCGCTTCAAAGTCAGTATTTAGCTAAATTCTTTAGATACATTTTTTATCATTATTCTTTTCTGTTGCTGTTTGTGACGAGAGGGGCGGGGCCGAGAGCCGTGGGAACGGAGCGAGGTCGGTGGAGTAATTGCGAATGCGCGACACCTGCGCCACTCACCGGTCTCGAGTCTCACGGAGGAGCTCCGGAAGGATACAAAGGAGGAGTGATGACAGGGAAAGACGAGAGAGGACCAGGCCTGGAGTTTATTTTGTGTTTTGGTTTTGTTTGTGCGCGACAGTCGTCCGCGAGGGGCTGTCGCGCTGTTTTGTGTTTATTTTATTATTAAAGTTTGTTTAAATGTTCACCGGTTCCCGCCTCCTTCTTCCCGACTTATGAACCTTGTTACACTGTTTTATGTAGAATTATGTTTTTTTATATATATAATATCAAGTGTTATTTTTGACGTGAATATTTATTATTGCTGCTGTTGTCGTTACTACTATTATTATTATTATTATTAACAAATAAATATTTTACAAATGTGTGACCCTGGAGCACAAAACCAGTCTTAAGTCGCTGGGGTATATTTTGTAGCAATAGCCAAAAATACATCGTATGGGTCAAAATTGTTGATTTTTCTTTTATGCCAAAAATCATTAGGATATTAAGTAAAGAGCATGTTCCATGAAGATATTTTGTAAATTTCCTACTGTAAATATTTTAAAACTTAATTTTTGATTAGTAATATGCATTGCTAAGAACTTCATTTGGACAACTTTAAAGGTGATTTTCTCAGTATTTTTATTTTCAAGTATTGTCCTATCCTAACAAACCATACATCAATGGAAAGCTTATTTATTCAGCTTTCATATGATGTATAAATCTCAATTTCGAAAAATGTACCCTTATGACTGGTTTTGTGGTCCAGGGTCACATTTAAAGGAATATGTTGGGTTAAACAAGTTCTGTGCCATGCAAAAAATAGTCTTATGATATAATGTTTATTTATTGATTTTTATTTATGCATTTATTAATTTATTATATATCTTTTTTATTTATTAAATACAATTATATTTTAAATGTCTATTATATTCATTGGCTTTAATATTGTATTTATTAATTTTTA
Organism: Sinocyclocheilus grahami; assembly: GCF_001515645.1. Taxonomy (NCBI): domain Eukaryota; kingdom Metazoa; phylum Chordata; class Actinopteri; order Cypriniformes; family Cyprinidae; genus Sinocyclocheilus; species Sinocyclocheilus grahami. The sequence goes on from NW_015505856.1 coordinate 518,474, forward strand.
ATTGTCAATGCATTTTTTTTTCAAACTGGATTATGTACAAATGATTTCTTCTGAAATTGACAGCTTGCCACAGGTGTATTTCATCTAAAATATTTCTCTAATTATTGCATCAGTGACATGGTTTATATGAAATATTTGATGAACTTCTCTATCTGTATCTCATTTCTCATCATCTTTCTCTCAGACTCGTCAGGCCGTGTTCTCCCGCCGCCGCTGGACGATGACAATACAATTTCCCAGCAGATCTCAGACGTGGTGCGTCAGCCGGCCTTCATCGCGGGCCTCGGCGCGGCCTGCTGGATCATCCTCATGGTCTTCAGCATCTGGCTGTACCGCCACCGTAAGAAGAGGAATGGCCTCAGCAGCAGCTACGCCGGCATCCGCAAAGGTCAGTCCAGCCCCTTTAAACTTGATTTCTCTTTTAGCACTGGTGCTATACAACTGATTTTACAGTGTATTCATATATAATGCTTTAAAATATAATCAGTGGGAGGTTAGTCACACCAACCTAATAATTATGAATCCCTGAGCTTTCATTAAGGAGGCGTGGCCTGTGTCTCATCTAAAACAGAAGAATTCCAGCTGATCTTTTAATATTGAGTTTGTGTGTTAGTCAGAGGCAGATGTTTAATCGTTTCATTATCAACTATCCTTTCTTTCGCTGGTAGTGTCTCTGGTGTAGTGTTTGGCCTCGAGCTGTGCAGCTGCTTGTGTTTTGCTTTGTAATCTCAGGTTTAATCCCAAACATCAGGCTCTTTTATTAAAGCTTGTGTAAGAATACTTTAGATTTTGTGCGACTTAACTCCCATTTTCCGAAATGAGATAAGCCCGATCACTGCTACAGAATTCATATTTTTTTCCCGTGCTCCCGTGTTTTAAAAAGCCGTTTCCTCTCTTGACCCTGATGAATCATGGCGGATCCTTTACAGTCTGAATTCAGAGCAGCTTTTGCTTTCTTTCCGTTTTCTCTTTCATTGAAGAGATGACTGAGATGGTGAACGGAACAATGCCGTTTTTCCGATGTGCGTCTCAAGGACATGAAGCTAATGGAATGTTTATTGGCAGGAATCTAAAGGAAAAGATCCAAGCCATTCATTAGCGTTAGCATTCATAGACTCCCAAGGCTGGGCCGCATTCAAGTTAATTGAACGTGTCGACCACAAGAGCACAAAAAAGCCCAAATGAATATGTCCATTTTTCAAGGTTGAGAGCACCTGAATTCATTTACCAGGATGACTCGACAACATCTTGTTTCAGCAACCGCACAAGACTGACAGGCAGCTTTTAAAGAGACATTCTTTCTAAATGTTTGTGGAAATATATATATATATATATAACTATTTGCAAGGCTCAACATTAAGCTTTGAATGCGGATATGTGTTTTTTTTTGCCTTGCAAACCTAAACATTATCCAGTCTAGTCATCTCCTAGTCTAGTCTAGTTAGTCTAGTCTTGGAAGCTTCAGTTATTAAGGTTGACAATTACACACAAATTACTGTAAGCCACTGTTTTCCATCAGAAGTGTATTTATGAATTTATAACTGTCTTGAAGTTAGCTGTTATTATTGGAAATTAAAAACCTACTAAATTATTTGTTGTAAATTGAAGTTTTAAAGTTTATATATATATATATATATATATATATATA
>NW_015505856.1:520409-537392 GCF_001515645.1 Sinocyclocheilus grahami
TATATATTTTTTCTTTTTTCAGTACATATCCAGCAGGAAAAGTCTTTATTGAGCCCTAATTTATGCATGATGGTATAACAATATAGCTTAGAAGGTATGTTGAAAAGTAGTGCCTTTTTATGCCGCAAGCGAGATTGCAAAAAGGACGCTTGGCACATTGAACCAGTAGCTGCGAGTCTCTTAAGCATGAACTTGTTTGAGCAGAGGTGGATAATAGTAATACATGAAGTGGTAATCTGTTCTCCGGGTGAAACAGGGTGATGGGGAGAGATGGATAATCTTGCAGTGTGTGTGATGTGCATGTGCGTTTAGCTGTGAATGTGTGTTAAATTGATTAAAAACACTGATCATACCCAGACTCCTGAGATTTGATTTATTTATTGTCCATCAAATGATCTTTTTCCCATGCTGCATTTGGCCTGCCAAGCATCATTCTACTTCTGCTTCAAAACCTTCATGCATACATGATAAAATCATCAAAAAACGGCCCAATCTATTAGACTCATCTTTACTCAAAGCACTGCCAAGAAGCAGATGAGCGCAGCCGATAAATGTGACATTTGAAAAGGATGGCAACGGCTGACAATTTTAAAGGTTGTTTTCCCGTAAATACGCGAAGATGAGAAGGTGAAGACAGCAGGTGTTGAATTCTGATGTATGGGTGTAACGCTGCCAAAAAACCAATCCTGACGCCATCACGAGCAGCAGCTTCCTGCACAGATACTTTGATGTTTCTGATGGGCTGTTTATTATGAATTCTGACCCCATATCGCTTAATTGATTAAGCCGTGTTCATCTGCTTATTGGAGCCTTTGATCAACATGAAAGAAACTAGATTTCACATCAGACCAAGGGCATATGTTATAATAGATTTAAGTCAAAGTTAATAAAGTACACTGTTAGAACCTGGCATGAATTTGTGCAATTTACATGTCACATGTTTGGGTTTATTATTATTATTATATTTAATTATATCAATTTAAATATTTTTATTTTATTTAATTAATTAATTAATTAGTACATTATTAAATACATCTTTAATTCATAAATTTTTAAAATTATATTAATATAAATGTTTATTTTTTATTATATTCATTTAAAATACATTAGTATTATTTGTTTTATAATTGATTATATTAATATAAATGTATCATTAATAAAATTATAATATTTTTATAATAATATGATATAATATTAAATATTATGATTTATTATAATGTTTAAATATTTAAATGACTAATTAAGTGGAGATTTTGTACCAAATGTCAGTAGATTTTTCACCTAGTGTATGGTAAAAATTTATAATATAGAGGGGAAATTATTTCTATTTACAATTAAGCCATAGAGAGACCAGAATATAGTAAAGTGAGCTCTTTTTTTTTTTTTTTTTACTTGGGCGAGTAAACCCTAGCAACTGCATAACAACATGCTAAAATAGCAACCATCTACAAAATCCTAGCACTGCGGTGACATTATCTTCAGAAACTCTAGATATCAATATTTTTCTCTTGTCTCTGATATATATACAATTAATCAGACGCACAAACCCACAACTGTTAAACCACAGAGTTCAGATGACAAGGGGAATGAAATGAACTGTGTATTTGTGATGAGGTTTCAATGTTCTGAGTAATTGGTAACAGATTCGTTACATCGGAGACTGTAAAATATAATCACAAGTGCCTTTTTGAAAACTTTTTCCAATAACTGCATAAATATTTAAGTTTAATGCACATTACTGCTATGATGAATAATACATTTTTTGAATAATAATTATGAATCTGATGAATAATTAATGTACTCTTTTTCTTTCTCTTTGTTCTGTGTGTCTGCAGTGCCCTCCTTCACCTTCACCCCCACAGGTAATCACACCTTCCTCACAGCACATATGCCCAGAATTCCCACAATCCCTAGAGTGTGACGACTTCCTGCCCAGTGGAGTTGGAAAGTGCACGGCAGTATAATGTTTCTCAGCCGTTGTAATGAAGTGTCCCTCAACACTCCCTTCAGTCACATTCGTTCTGCATAGCAGAACTCCAAACAAATATGACACAGATGAAGTGTGGGAGGCACGGCCTCTCTTTAAAAATGCATCTCCCCACAAGAAAGGAACCCCAGTCTGAGTTTACATGGATAATCAAAGAGAACTTCAGTCGCATGGACTTGTCAGCATAAAAAGAAGTAAAAAATAAAAGACAGAGAGGGAGGAAATGCTTAAAGAGAAGAGTGCTTGACTAAAGAGGGCTGTTAGAACTGGCAGATAGAGTGGCTGATCAAAGCGCCGGCGCCCACCCTAACGCTTCAGACGGGATGGGAAGCTGTGACATCAGAAGTCTCGTGGCCAATTAGACGAAGAGAGCAGCCAGCTAGCGTGAGGATTGAACTTGGATGACTTTTACGCCCAGTGGAGTTGGAAAGTGCACGGCAGTATAATGTTTCTCAGCCGTTGTAATGAAGTGTCCCTCAACACTCCCTTCAGTCACATTCGTTCTGCATAGCAGAACTCCAAACAAATATGACACAGATGAAGTGTGGGAGGCACGGCCTCTCTTTAAAAATGCATCTCCCCACAAGAAAGGAACCCCAGTCTGAGTTTACATGGATAATCAAAGAGAACTTCAGTCGCATGGACTTGTCAGCATAAAAAGAAGTAAAAAATAAAAGACAGAGAGGGAGGAAATGCTTAAAGAGAAGAGTGCTTGACTAAAGAGGGCTGTTAGAACTGGCAGAGTGGCTGATCAAAGCGCCGGCGCCCACCCTAACGCTTCAGACGGGATGGGAAGCTGTGACATCAGAAGTCTCGTGGCCAATTAGACGAAGAGAGCAGCCAGCTAGCGTGAGGGTTGAACTTGGATGACTTTTACATACCAGAGAAAGACACTTAGACCCTTTCATTATTTCTCATCTCATGCAATCTTTCTGTAACCGCTGTTGACTCACCTGGTTATGGGAGGATTCGAGGGGCGGGAAGGATTGAGAGAGAGAAGGCTTGTTTTTAGTAGCAAATGCAACCAACAAGCTTTATTTCCACACGTTCACTGGTTTTGAACGAAATTGAGGAGCTTATAAGATATGAAAGAAAATACAAGGCCAACAAAACATGCTTAGATTAGCCTGTTAAAGAAAAAAAATCTGCCATCATTTATTCACCTACATGTTTTCCAAATCTGTATGACTTTTCTTCTTCTATAGAAGGAATTTTTAGAGAAATTAAGAGGAAGGTGTTTGTTTCATTATATGTTTTCCATGTTATTTTTCTTCATTAATTGTAATTTCTTTTATCTACAGTGGCCTATCAGAGAGGAGGAGAAGCTGTCAGCAGTGCTGGAAGGTGAGATGTTTAAAAAATATACACATTTTGTGATCTGATACCTTAAATCAGTGAAGTTAATATTTATCACAAGCCAACAATGGCCATGCGCAGGGTGTGTACTGTAGTCTAATTGCATTTTATTGACACTAGGGGGCATTTTTGTCTTTGCAAAGACACTTTTGGAGGTTGTGCATTGAGACGGAGCCCTGCAGAACACAGATGAGACCAAAGCCCTCCGCTTCTACCCTGCTAATGCAATAATTTCCAACCAATTCATTCAACAGTTTACACTGGATCGTGTGTGCGTGTAGGTGCACATGTGCACGTGACAGCTTTGTCCTCATTTGAATAGTTGCAGACGATACTTAGTGTGTGTCTGTCCCTTTATGTTGTCTTTTGGAGTCCAGCTTTTAATCGAGCAGGTCTTTGCCCTTGTCTAAAGGAAAGGTTTAAGCCTTTTGAAGCTAAAGAGTCTGTTAGAAAAATAAAAGAGCGAGACATACCATGCTGCAGGGATACGGAACGAACTAAGAGAAGAGGAAGCCACATTTACTTTGAAGCATTGTGTTGAAGATTCATTGCACAAAACTCTTTCTTTGATGTTTTTTTGTGTCTTTGATAAGCGTCCCTGAAAAAAATGTTCCCTCAACTCCTTTATTTCCTCAGAAGCATTTTAATGTGACCTTGTTGTATCATGAAAGCTAACTACCTAACATAAATCAGTGTTTTAAAAGAAATAACTTTAACTGCAAGATTTGATAGAAACGGTTACTAAGGGCACTGGATGAATTCATATATGCATTTATCCAGAGCTTCTCCAGCACTTGAGATCACGTTGATTGACTGTGACACCCTGGAATGCGCTGAGAGCTTCGAGCTCTTCCTTTAGCGATGGCTCGATTCATTCGTGTTTTTTTTTCCCAAGCTGGAGCAGCAATGTTCTCCAGCGCTTGGGTAAGCCACACGGAGATCTAACGGTCACGAGGCCTCGGGGAAACAGTGTCATCAGCCATGAGCAAGTCAAGCAGACGCAATCCATTTAGCACAGATACAGCCTAATGCCCTGAGAGATGCACTGGGATAGAAGGAGATGGGATGGGCATCCTGTTTAAAGCTGAAGTGTGTCATTTCTGCCCCACCAAATGGAATAATCTTCCCGCTGCCTGCCATTGGTCAGACAAACTGTTAACCCCGCCCCAAAACTCACACCAATGGTTGTTCTAATGGTGCTGTGTCGGGCCCAAATGATTAGCTGTCCTTATTTATGGCAATAACAGTTCTAAGATAAAACAGAAACAGTACTGAACACAACTGATCATGATCATACGTGTGCATTTACCATTTCCAATTTAGTAATAAATCACATTGTGTGTGTTTTCCAGGCCAGGTTTGTTGAATATAGGTGAACAAGCTACCCAGCCTTGGCTCGCTGACACATGGCCGAACAGCTGCTCCAATCACAATGACTGCACCATCAACTGCTGCACCGGCAGCAATGGAAACAGCGACAGCAACCTGGCCACGTACAGCCGCCCAGGTGTGTGTGAGCGAGTGTGTGTAGTAGCGTACAAAGGCATAATGCTACGCTCTATTCAAAGTCACAAGTGAGAAATCCCGTGTTAGCGGATCTCATACTTTAGCATTTCAGTTTAAAATGCATGGAAGATGATGTGTAAAGGAACAAAATTACAATTATAAGTAGAGATTATTTCACATTTTTTGCATTTACTCATTTAGCAAGTGCTTTTATTCAAAGTGACAAATGAGGAAAAACTACTTCTGGAAGAGTTTGTTATTTAAATGATGTAAAGAGGTTTTATTATGGTAACTTTGACTCAGTGACTTGTTTAATTTGATTTAAAGCATTAACTGTGTAGATTTCCCCCTTATACCACATTGTTTGTGCAACGTCATTTTCGTAGTTTGGGCTTGTTCATTTCCACTGAAGTTTCCAACTTGGAAGTAGTAGCGTTCTAGTACTGCTTTCCAAGTTGAATGGAACGCAGCGCAAGTATCGTGTCCTTCCTTTGACACACAACTCTGCTCGTGATTTGTTGGAACGTGGATGTTTTAGGGAAAATAAAAGTGGCCGATATTGAAAAGGCCCCGCAGGCTGTAGTCCAGCTAATCCAATCAGCGTCTGATTTCCATACCGCTTTTAGAACCTTTTAATGCAGTTTCTCTAAGTGCTCGCTTATTCAGGAAACCAGGAGCCGTTACGGAGGTCAAAATAGACCTGAGAGAGAGAAAAAAGAGGGGGTGAGGAAAGAGAAGGAGTGATGGAGCACCTCCAGGTGGCTTTATTTCAGGAGTCAGCAAGTTACTTCACAAACAAAAGAACACCAGGTTGACTCGCGAGTCCAAAGAGACACGCACACTGAAAGTGACAAAGTGGTGTTAATATACACAGTCACCCAGATTTCACAAAGCAACTCTTAGTTTGGACAGTGGTGTCACTGTTGGTTAATTTAATGATATTTAAATGTCACTACAAGAGCTTTTTTGTTCTCAGATATCAGCTGCTGCAACTAAGCCGTTGGCTAAGAGTATTTCATTCATAACGGAACCCTTAAATGCATCCAATCCTTTTAGAAAATGTCTTTCTATTGAATTTAAGAAATTAGCTACCATATTCATGGATAGGCCTTTTGAGGATTAGGCTTTGTGTTTGTTCAGACATCCATAGAAACCGTAGATGGGGCTTTTTAACCCAAAAAGCTTGGCTTTGCCTTTGATATCTATTTATTGGGAGTGTGTTTTCACTAACACTAGATTTTATCCCTGTCGCCTTCATCAAAGCAGGGATGAAGGATAAATGTTGAGTGATTCTCACAGCGTGACGTTTTAAAAGCTTGACACCCGTTTGCCTGGTGTGCCAAATACTAAAAAATCTCCAGGATATTAACCGGATCAGTACCCACAGGGCTTCTCTGGAAAGACGACTTAGTTTGTCTCACTCCATAGGATCTTTTATCATTGATACGTCAACCTTTGAAGTGCAGAGCCATTCCTTCTTATGGAAACCCGAGCCATGCTCGAAATCCGTCCAATGGCAGGCCGCGGTATTTACGCGCCAAGCTTCTCGCTCAGATCCCGGGGAGGATTTGAATATTTTATGAGCCGGGGAAAATTGGATCTGTCAGAGGATGGTCTTTTACAGCGTTCCTCGTTTCGGAGGCTTTTGATTCGGATGTGTTGGAACATCCTGCTTGATGAGCTGGGATGCCTTTCTCGCGGCTGCTCGGGAAACTCAAAGTGACACGCTTGGCTTGTGTCGTGGACGAGGGAGAGGCTGTAGAGGAGGATCGTAGTAGAGTGGCAGGGATTTTAATGAAACAAGTGTTATCTTAATATATGAATTTTAATTTACACTATCTACTTTCTGTCTGAAAACATAATTTTTGTTGGTATAAAGCTAATTAGCATATACTTAAACCAACCTAGTGTCTTCTCCCCATGAGTTTCTGTAAATGTTCCCTTATTTTAAAAGCACTTCAGTCTGATCGGTACATCAGAACATACAATATATCAGACTCCAGGTTTATCCGTAGATCCTAAACACGGATCTTTTGGCTATCAAAATGTCTTACTCCTCTTCTATCGTCCAGCCGACTGCATCGCCAACTACAGCAACCAGATGGACAACAAGGCCAGCAACCTGCTGGCTCCCGACACGGGCCTTTACAGCGACGTGGATCTTTCCAACAAGATCAACGAGATGAAGACCTTCAACAGCCCCAACCTAAAGGATGGCCGTTTCGTGGGGCCTGGCGGTCAGCCTACGCCCTACGCCACCACGCAGCTCATCCAGTCCAGCCTGGCCAACAACAACGTGAACAGCAGCAGCGGCGGAAGTGGAGGAGGAAGTGCCGACCTCAACGAGAAGCAGAGCTGGAAGAGCAGCCAAGGAACACCTCAAAAACAGGCCGACATCAACACGCCACTGCAGTATAACGTCATGGAACAGAACAAACTGAATAAGGGTGAGTTTTGTAGATTTACTCGCGGTCCCCAAAAAGTTCAAGCAGATTTATGTGAATTTGATTTTAAACTCTAGATCAAGCTCTTCAAAGAAACCCATGCATGTTTTTCTCAGTTTACCACAAAGGTGCGTCATCAAATTGCTGCTCTTCTTGTCTTGTTGCTCTATTGTCTCCTCTTATTCAGACCATAATAAAAGCGTTACACGATTTTGAATCTTGATAGCCTCCCTGGCACCTTTACATCACTTTCTAATACCTTGTCTTTATCTGTCACGGTTGCTCATATTGTGTATATGTGTAATTCAACTCTGCTAGTAAACGTAATCCATATTTATAGTTGTTGTTTTACTGTTTGGATGGATGGGGATGAAGGTAAAGAGGAGGCTGTAAAGCGTCGGATGTCTCAGAACAGAGTGAAGCCAGAGATCTTAGATTACTGGACAAATAAGGGAGAATGTAACTCAAGCTCAAAGCTATCTATTATCTGCTGCTTCATATTGTGCCACTAAAAAGTCATTGTGTTTGCTTTTTGACTCGACTTGCATGAATCTAACTGTGTGTGGGTGTGATATTTCACACTTTGTAGACAATTGAAGCCAGTCACCAACAAGTCATAACAGCTTATGACTGAAACCCTTTTGTAACCTTTTACCACTCGACTATCTGATATTCCACTCTGAAGCGTTCTCGTATAAAGTGTCTGCTTTTTATAAGAGCGTTCATTCGTCTAGTTCACAAAATAACTTTTTTCAATTGCTCTGGTATATGAAGGACTAGGTCATAATGCCTCACCCATATGTATAATAAAAACTAAAACTCAGAATCTCTTGACTGCAACCCCTTAGACCACTATCGAGGTGAGGGGCCCATCTCAGGCACCATCCCCTATAGCCAGGCCCAGGACGCCCTTACAGGAGGAACCTACAGCAGCTCTGACAGAGGGAGCAGCACCTCTGGTAAGATATTCATCCATCCATCCATCCATCCATCATATCATTCTAATGTCTATTCATCCATCCATCCATCCAGCCAAGTTGTCACACAGACATAACCTAGTAGACGGTTAGCATGCAATTTACCACAGTATTCCATTTTCATTATTCCTGAGCCTTTTCATCACTCTAGGAGGCAGTAAATCATATGCAAAACAGGACATTTACAAATCGCTCACTCATTGTTGAGAACCTCGGGGAACAAAGAGAAACATTTACGTCCGAACAAAAGGAGGCTATTCTTCCTCATGATTTCTGAGGTGCAAGAGCGCATTTCTTAAATGGCAGCAACAATCTCTCTCTCTCAGTCCTAATTCCTTTAGTTAAAACCATGTTCCCTGCAGATTTCTAAGGTCTGACGCATTTTCCCGGGATGTTTCTGATTGGGAGGATATCCCCCTCCCTTTTTGCGATTCACCACACCGTCATTAATTACTCCGGCGTTCATCCATCCGACTCAAAGAAAGGGGGGATAGTGTTGTCAGAAAGCCGGTGTTTGTTGCAGGACAAAGATAAATGAGGCCCATTCTGCGGCGTATGCAATGCTGCCGGCGTAATGCATCGTATCTATTTTTATATTGTATTTGAAGTTCAGGTAATTAAAGAGAGGGTCTGAGTGCATGGAGGTCCTCACAGCTCATTGGCTCTGAATTTTAATTCCTTTTTGTTAATTGGCCTCCAATGCTTCTCTTTTTTTTTCTCTGTCTCTACCTCTCCTCTGTGCAATGAAGAGTGTTAGTTTTGAAAAATGAGTCATTTTTTGATGGAGAGTGCAATGTTAATTATAAATAGAGAGATAATGCACATAAGCGTTGTACACTGCATAAATTATGATGTGGGTGTCATTAATGTTGCTTCTCCTGAGTGTAAAAGTACCATTTGTTTCACACATGCATCCAGCTCAGCAAACAAACCAACAGAAAAAGAAATGAACAAGAGCTTATTAAAACATTTTAGTTTGCAATTAAATTAATTTATGAGTTGAGATGGCATTGTGGGCTAGGAGTTGATATAGCTCTGTTTGAATCACAATGAATGAGTTTTTTTATTTCTTTTTTTTACTTTACAGGAAGTCAAGGACAGAAAAAAGGTGGGCGAACAACTAAACAGGCCAAACAGAACACAATGAATTGGACCGAACTGTTGCCTCCTCCTCCGGTTAATCCACCACCGTGTCAGGAATACACCCTCGTGATGGACGACAGGTAAGATCAAGGTTTTCACTTAAGCTGTGTATGCTTATAATTGCACATCTATTAGGAATTACATTCAAAGTTTATGTATTTCCTATGTTTTAACCATTGTAATAATATTATTTACATATAGCATATTAAATTAGAAATGTATATTACTTTCATATATATATATATATATATATACACACACACACGCACTTTAATATAAAATAAATAAAATATATTAATTTTAAAATTATTATTTAATTAAATTATTATTTTAAAATAACATTATTAATGCATATTAATATTGGTTAAAATAAAAGTAATTTCATTCAATTGAATAATACTTCAACAAAATATTCATATAATACAAATTAAAAGAATACAAAATAATTATGTAAAAATTAAATTATCAATACTATTATTTTTATGTATATACCATAACTTTAATAAAATAAAATATATTAATTTAATGATTAATAAATCAACAAAATATTACAACAGCAAAACTAAATTACAATTAATTAAACAATAATATTTTAAAATAACATAAATATAATTACTATTATATTAAAGACATTTGTCACAGTTTGTACAGCATCTTACCAAAAGTCTTTAGTAAATATTAAATCCTAAGATGATTGCACAAAATATGTTAGTGAGAAACTCAAGATTACAAGATGTGTTCAGAAATTGATTGAAGTGGTTTAAGTTTTTCAGAGTGATCATATGTTCTTTGGTTCTCTCTTCAGTTATGACACAGACCTGCAGTGCCCTTTGCCGCCGTCGCGTATGTATCTGCAACCTGACGAGCTGGAAGAGGAGGAGGAAGAGGTGGAGCTGGAGCGTGGACCTACGCCGCCCATACGGGGAGCTGCTTCCTCACCTGCCGCTGTGTCCTACAGTCACCAGTCCACCGCGACCCTCACCCCGTCCCCTCAGGAGGAGATGCAGCCCATGCTACATGATAACCCTGACCTACACGAGCGCAGGTAAGCCAGCTGCAACAGCTAGACAATGCAATGCAACAATTTCTTTTTAAACCATTTCCAGTTTGTTACATTTGACGTCTGTCGGCCTCCATTAGGCGACTCTTGGTGAGCCCACCCCCTCCACCACGCCCCCTCTCCCCTCCGCACACGTACGGCTACATATCCAGCCCCCTGGGTCTGGACACGGACGGCCTGGAGGAAGAAGAGGATGAGGAAGAGGGTGACGAGATGGATGCGGAGGTGGCTCGAGTCCACCAGCTCCACACCCACCCTCACCAGCAGCACTTGCCCCAGCAGAGGGCTCTCCTGCGGGGCCTGGAACAGACCCCGGCCTCCAGCACCTGTGACCTGGAGAGCTCTGTCACCGGGTCTATGATCAACGGCTGGGGCTCGGCTTCAGAGGAGGACAACGCCTCATCGGGTCGTTCCAGCGCCGTCAGCTCATCGGACGGATCTTTCTTTACCGATGCTGATTTTGCCCAAGCTGTAGCAGCTGCGGCCGAATATGCTGGTTTACGAGTGGCAAAGCATCCTGGGAAAGGCCACCATCAGCTTCCAGTGTCTGGAGGTACTGGAACGTGTATATGCTTTCTTAATAAATGTTCCTGATGTTAATGTGTGTAATTAAAACAGGCCTAACAATATAAATCTACTCCTGAATCCATTTTTATGAACAAACTCAATCCCAGCCTACATCATTTTCCACAGAATATTCTGTTTCACTTGGACATTATGGAAGATATGGAAGTGTCCCACCAAAATTTCCCAATATTTTCTCATGAAATGAGTGATAATGGTTTTAAATGGAGACACTAACTGTAACGCTGTACATCCTACAGCAGCTGAATTAATTTGTATTTAAATCTGCGGCCTTTAATAGAGCTGAACTAAGCAAACCCTCTGTCCTCTAATTTGCCAGCAGCACGGAAATACCAAAACCTCCCTGTGGGACACCGTCCAGGCAGCCCAGTGTCCACAGACAGTAACGTTAGCGCAGCCCCGGGTCAGAGGAGGCCTCTAAAGAGGCAAAAACAACATCCAGCTGCTCAGACAGGCTTTCAGCGCCGAGAGGCCTACTCAGAGGGTACGTCCACACACAATTCTGCTTTCTGTACACTGTCATTAGGGATGGGTATCATGAATACTAAATACTTATCTTCCTTGTTTGTTTCATTTAAATATATATATATATTGTCACCTGACCTGAATACAGCGCGCTGATTCGCTAAAATGGACTTATCGGCTTCTGTTCAAAAACAACAAGGTTGCTTGTCAGTTTCTGCAGTAAACGTGAACTCGCGATGCCTTGAAAGTAGGACAAAAATCGGCTTTTTTGACAAAACGTGTTTAGGGTTCAGATCGCGCTATATGTGGAGAATAATGCACGCAATCGGCTCTTTTTTTTTTTTAAGTGGCGTTTATCGGTTTTTGCAAATGAACTCTTCATATATATATATATATATATACTGTATATATACATATAAAAATGTAAAATATTCAAATTTATATTATAATACTATAATAAGAAGAATGTTACCGAACATGTTATAATTGAATCATTTTTAATGATAAAAATAGAAAACATATAATTCATAAATTAACAAAAAAAAAGTAAAAGTAAATTAAATAGTTAATGAAAAATTATTTAAAAAAGAAACAACAAAATGTTACCAAACAATGTTACCATAGATTAATAAAATGTATAAGAATATTACATATTTATAATATACATTATACTATTTTTGGTAACATTTTAAAAGTTTATATTGTCACAAATATTATAAATGTTTTAATATAAATTACAATATTTTGGTACCATTTTACTAGTTTTTTTTTCTTAATTGAATATTACATTTTAATTTATTTAAATTTCATTGTCTTTTTTATTTATATATTTTTTTACAAAACTCATCTTATGAGCCGTAAATAAACACACAAAAAATTCTGAGTACATAAACAGCTTCTCGGAATGATTTTTAGACTAATTCAAAACGAAAACTTATAAGTGCAACACTAATCTGATGTCTTTTTGACAAGTTCATTAAAACCATTTATTAACAAATCGGACAGTACTGGCCTTGGTTCTTGATTCCCAATCCTTGCGATTCATTAAACATGGTGGGTATTAGGGATGTAACGATTAACCGCGAGCCGGTTGAAAATCAATTCAAATATGTGACGTTTCAAATCAGTTGAGATGCTAAACAAATCGCGATTCATTTAGGTGTAGGAGTTTATATGAATGCATGTCTGAGGGGAACTTACTGTCTTTAGAAAAGTTTAAATGGTATTTTTTTCTTTTCATCTTGCCTCTGTATAATGCATATTAAAGTTCATAATTGCAGCGCTGCTGTTTACAGCGGAAACCAAGGAAATGCATTAAGCGCCACCTACTGGCAGAGAGTGAATCTGCGTCTCGTTCAGCTCGTCTGCTGTTTCTGTTTCATGCAGATATTTTTTATGTATAGTTTTACAAAACTGAAGTCAAACCATTCTGTTTTTGCTTCAAATTTCGAAATTATACAATCTAATTTAGATTAAAATCTGCTCATGTTGCATTATGCAGCATCTTTGTTTGGATCATGATTAAAATGCAGTGGTTGCCTCTAATTTTAAAAGGAAAGAGCACAGACAAAGCCTTATTTTATTTATATGAAGAGATTTATTTTATTTGTGTTACTTATTTATTTGATTTGGGGCTTGTTTTAAAATTTCTATTTAGTTTTATTATTTACATTTACATTCCATTTAAATTTTGTCATTTAGCAGACACTTTTATCCAAAGCGACTTAGAAATGAGGACAATAGAAGCAATCAAAACCAACAAAAGAGCAATAATATGGAAGTGCTATATTAGTGGATTATTATAGTGATATATTTCAATTTCACAAAGAAACGTGCAGCATTTGTCCAAGCAATAATAAAAGGACACATTTAATTTATAATTTGTCTTAAATCTCAATTTGTTAAAAAAAATCGAATCGTGAGTTGAGCGAATCGTTACATCCCTAGTAGGTATGCATTCATATAAATATTGATATAACCTAAAATCTTGATTTAAAAAAGTCCACGGATATGATGTACATCATATGGGTAACACACAAGTATGCGTCTTTCAAACATTTAATCTGTACATATATGGAGCAGGATCATAAAGAGCGAGAGGAGATGGAGAGGTCAGTCTAATGAAACTGCAGCAGGTGCCAAAGCTTCACTGAAGAGCTCTCAGAAGCCTTCAGAAAGGTCATGTGTGTGAGCATTTCCTTTTGCAGTTCCACACACATCACATGCGTAACGCGTCCAAACTTTCTGCTCACATTTGCGCGAGTGTGTATTTGTGCACACGTTCTCATCTGCTGCATCTCATCATTGAGTCAGTTGTCCTCGTGTGTTGACACTAAGATTTAATATCAGACACACACAGGCCTTGGTTGGCTCTATCAGATCAACTAGCCCCTCTCATCTGTCCTTCACCCCCCTCTTCTAATCTTCTCTGCTCTCTCTCTCTCTCTTTCTCGTCTTTGTTCGCTGTTGGCTGCTGAAGAGACCCAGATTGATCAGTCTGTGTCAGCTCAAGTTTCTGTTGAATGTGTGATTTGATTTGATAGGCCTTCCTCGAGTTACGCTGTGTGGGAGGGTTAAATACAGCATTTCGCACGGAAAAGGAGGAGGTGGTTGTGGTTTGAATGCATTTCACATAAACGCACTCAAAACTAAATGATCTGAAACACAGATTGCCTACCAACCCCCCAAATACCAGGCGTCAAACACGCACTCCCCCCGCCTCTGTTAATTTTGCTCTTGTTTGCTCAGTGCTTTGGGTGACACCAGGCTTATTATCTCGTCCTCCTCTCCAGAAGGCCCTGTTAACCTTTCATCTGCCTCCACTTCTGTCTGGAGAGAAAAGAGCCAGTCTTTTCCAGACGTTCTTCTCTCTCTCTTTGTCTTAGTTTGCAAGTTTCTATTAGAAATTTGTTTTCAGATTTCAAGAAAAGTTTTCTGCAGGTATGCTAAAGGATGTCTTTGGTTATCAAATGTTTTGAAGCAAATATGAGTTAGAAAATGTGTAAAGTGGCTGAAAAGAAACTGGTTAATATATGCAGGTTGAATAAATTTCCATGTCTAGAGATGGCTTTAACACGCAGACTAAAAAACAACCCCCGGCAACAGTTTAAATGTAGCCCAATTCTGCAGGAAATCTACAGACAAGAATTCTGTTTCTTTTCACTGCAGCCAGGCAAAATTAAACTTTAGAAATAGACTATAAAAATAGGTTTCATGTCCCTGTTTGAATAGTGTATATTAAGCAATTAATAAATGTATACATTTTTATAAATTAAAATGTAAATTAAATTAATTTATGAAAAAAACCTAAATGTCAAAATGATGCCAAAATTACAATTTACATTAAGTCAAATATTTTCTAAGAAATAATAATAAAAAACAAATCATAAAAAATAATATGTATATATGTATATTACAAACGTATAATGTTTTAAAATGTATAACTGTTTGAATGGCATGTGTATGTTCAGCAGTTTGAGTTGATTTAAAAATACCATTTCAACCATTACTTTTTATAAATAGCTGATGCATTTGCAAAGACTGTTACTGTTCAAAAGATCGGGGTTGGAATTTTTTTTAAAAATATGATCACCAAGGCTGCATTTTTTTAAAACCCAAAAATACAGTAAAAACAGCAATATTGTGAAATATCGCAATTTATAACAATTTTCATATATTTTAAAATTGTATTATTCCTGTGATGCAAAGCTGAATTTTCAGCATCATTAGTCTACCATAAAAAAATATAAATAAATAATACTTACTGACACCAAATTTTTGAGTGCAAAAAAGCACTCGTAATCACCAAACATCAATCATTGCTATCACACCAAAGCAAGAAAGGCCGTGTTTTACACTACTGGTAATTTCACGGCAACGCAGGAACTACTCACGCAAATAAGGACAGCAGAGCTAGCTGTTGTATAAAGCAGAGAGCCCTCCCTCACTCGTCCACCCTTCTCGTAAATCTAACAGCTCTCTTCTGCTCCTGTGAAATGCGCCCCGTCTCTCTCACCCTGGCATCGATTCGCCGCCTGACTTCTACAAGACACCACAGGGCTTATAAAAACCATCCACGTCCACTGACCCTTCTCGTATTTTGCTGAGTGTCAAGAGCAGTGATGAAGGAGCACTAAGATCTCTCCGACAAAACGAGGCACGTGCTCGGTGAAGACGTCAGGTGTGCTTTGACCTTGAACGGGTAAAAATGTTGACGCAGCACCCAAGCACCAGTTTAGCACTTTTTAAACTCATCAACAAAGATTCTTAGTGACGCAATGTTTGCGTAACGTGTATATTTGTGACTGGCTCCTATTGGGATGTCATTTCATATGCATGTTGATGTGAAATTGAATAAGGTTTCAGCATTTCTGGCACAACTTTACGAGATCCGTCACGCACAGAGCTCGGATGACTTTTTTAGCTGATGCCATTTAACAAGAACGGGAATTGTAAACAATCCTGAATAACTGGCTCGGGAAGCATGGAGACATCCAGTGACAGTGATGAACCGTCATTCACGGTTTCTCGACTGACTAGTGGTGCCACGGTGGGAAAGAGCTCCAGCGTGCAGCTGTTTGGAGGGTTGCGACGCAACAGCACAGCTGTGTTTCCATGCACCACCTTCTGGGTGCCAGACAAATGAGTTCTGGTGTCAATTAGCTGAATGTCTGGTTCTGAAGGACACTAGCATGTGTGAATATCCACCTTATTTTGCAATGCAGAAGTAAGCTATTTTCTGTAAATGTGTGAGACTTCTGATTCGTTAGCCACTAAATAACTAGAACAACAACTATGTGCAGTAAACTGTGCTACAAACCAATGCATTTATAATTATGACAATACATTAACCCCTGTATCAATTAAAAAAGCTACATAGAGGTCTGTCAAAAAATTATCATAAAAATAGATTTTTTTTGCCTGCTTTCACTAACATTTTTTTAACCAACAGTCCTGATCACAACTACCAAAAATTAATTTTCAGGATTTCTTTATGCATTATTATTTTTGTGAAGTGTCAGATTAAATGTATATACACTGAACAAAATTATAAACGCAACACTTTTGTTTTTGCCCCCATTTTTCATGAGCTGAACTCAAAGATCTAAGACTTTTTCTATGTACACAAAAGGCCTATTTCTCTCAAATATTGTTCACAAATCTTTCTAAATCTGTGTTAGTGAGCACTTCTCCTTTGCCGAGATAATCCATCCACCTCACAGGTATGGCATATCAAGATGCTGATTAGACAGCATGATTATTGCACAGGTGTGCCTTAGGCTGGCCAAAATAAAAGGCCACTCTAAAATGTGCAGTTTTATCACACAGCACAATGCCACAGATGTCGCAAGTTTTGAGGGAGCGTGCAATTGGCATGCTGAATACAGGAATGTCCACCAAAGCTGCTGCCCGTGAATTGAATGTTCATTTCTCTACCATAAGCCGTCTCCAAAGGTGTTT
>NW_015505856.1:537671-540250 GCF_001515645.1 Sinocyclocheilus grahami
TCTGTACACAATTCCTGGAAGCTGAAAACATCCCAGTTCTTGCATGGCCAGCATACTCACCGGACATGTCACCCATTGAGCATGTTTGGGATGCTCTGGATCGGCGTATACGACAGCGTGTTCCAGTTCCTGCCAATATCCAGCAACTTCGCACAGCCATTGAAGTGGAGTGGACCAACATTCCACAGGCCACAATCAACAACCTGATCAACTCTATGCGAGGGAGATGTGTTGCACTGCGTGAGGCAAATGGTCGTCACACCAGATACCGACTGGTTTTCGGACCCCCCCGGACCCCCCAATACAGTAAAACTGCACATTTTACAGTGGCCTTTTATTGTGGCCAGCCTAAGGCACACCTGTGCAATAATCATGCTGTCTAATCAGCCTCTTGATATGCCACACCTGATATATATACACACACATTTTACAAACACAAATTTCTCAGTACACATACAAGCCACACTCTGATATCCATACCAATAAACTTACATGATTATAATTACATTACTGTTTTCTACAGCTGAAAAAAAAAAGTTAAAGAGAGTATTTGCTTCATAGGCCAACCAGATTTGTGAAAGGACAATTTCAATAAAAACTGGCTAAATTTAGGCTGTTTGCATCAACACAGCCAAAATTATCAACAAAAAAAAAAAACCCTAAGGACGCATATGGTTTATGATGATATGATAACAAACACCAGTTTATAATATCTAGCAGTATAGCTAAAAATAACGGATGATTCCGCACATTCAAGTTACAAATGGCCACACCCACTCTTATGTTAAAAATAAGGTGGATGCATTCACACAAAATAATTTATTTTCTTTTTGTTTCCTCACAGATCTTCCCCCTCCTCCGATTCCTCCTCCAGCCATGCTGAAGTCTCCAACACACCCGGCCAAAACCATCCCAGAGGACCCACGGAGGGCCATGTTGCCCAGATCCAGTTCTGCTGATGGCAAGGACAAGCGAACGGGTTCGGGCGGACCCAGACCCCGGGATGGCTCGGACACTCGGACCAGCTCTTCAGAACGGCGGGAGGGCCAGGATGTAAAGAAGAGTCAGAGAACGGGGAAAAGCAACAAACAAGATGCCGGTGCAGGCCATAAGAGCCGCCAGCACCCAGGTAATGCACTACAGTCCTGTTTTCTCACCTTAAATACAGTGGTAAATAATGCTCAATTTACCTAACTTTCATTTTCATGTCTTTCAGGCTCAGAGGACATCCTACCTTATAGTCGCCCATCTTTCCCAGGCATCCACAGTCCTCGTGGAGAAAGGGACCCCAGCTCTTCCAGTTCACTGTCCTCTCGAGGATCCGGTGGACGGCGGAGAGGTGAAGGGGCCCGCAGAAACCCTGCAGATTTTGGGCTGAACACCATAGGAGCCTTCCAGACAGGAGGGGAGGAGCTTGAGGTGCGTTTTTACTTCTAACATACCTGGAAATGAGAGGAATACTTGATTCTGATTGGTCAATAGCAATCTGTGGTCAACCATATTTCTATAGTGACGATGAAACTGTGTAATTGGACACGATGCAAATCAGAGCACCGTTATTTTGAGAATCGTATGATGTATTGTTGTTAAAATGTTAATTTGGTTACTTAAATCTGAAATGAAAATGAAAAACTAATATTAGTTGCCATTTCAGTTAGTTGCCAAAGCAACATTTCTAATTTCTGTTTGAGCAATAAAATGACAAAAAAAAGAAAATAAATTGAAATAAACATTTTGGTAACACTTTACATAAAGCCTTTATGTGTAATGTATTATAAAGGGTATATACACATAATATCTTGTCGTAAGTAATTATAACTGAATTTAAAAAGCATAGTGTAACAATGAATTGATAAGTGTTATAATGTATTATCTGTGGTTACAATAATGAGATTGTACAATGCATTATAAGGTGCATTACAAGGCATAATTAATGCATTAAAATACTTTTATAATGCATTATACACAAAGGCTTTAAGTGTTACCAACATTTTTGACTAAAAATGAAAGTATATGAAAACAGAAATTAGAAATGTCGCCTTGTCAACAAACTGAAATAAATGTTTAAGCAATACAAAGGCATAAAAAATTCAAGATAAATATAAATATATAAAAAAAACTGATATAAGGCTAAAAAAAAAGGACAAAAACACACAAAATTACAAAAACTGAAAAATGAAACTTAATTCTAAACAAATACTGTAATATTATATAAATAACCCATCCATCACATCCAAGCCATCTCCTTTTTGAACTTTTGCCATCTGGTCGGCGTTACAGAGCACCGAATACCAGGACAGCCAGGCACAAGAACAGTTTCTTTCCCAGCCAATCTACCTCACGAACAGTTAATGTTCTCCCATTGTGCAATTAAAGTATGTGCAATAACCTTATACTTATCACCCTAAACCCTAGTACATCCCTACAACTTATTTTATTTTATTCTATTCCTATTCCATCTATAGCACACCTGTACATACAATTTATTCTTTTTTTTGTGGTTTATATTTATGCATGTGTATTTTATTCACATCTCACTTTTATTATCTGTGTGTTGTTGTTGTCTCCGTGTACTGGAA
>NW_015505856.1:540261-545063 GCF_001515645.1 Sinocyclocheilus grahami
ATAGATAGATAGATAGATAGATAGAAACATACAGTGGGGCAAATAAGTATTTGATACACTGCCGATTTTTCAAGTTTTCCCACTTACAAAGAATGGAGAGATCTGTAATTTTCATCGTAGGTACACCTCAACTGTGAGAGACCGAATCAAAAAAAAAAATCCAGAAAATAACATTGTATGATTTTTTAATAATTAATTTCCATTTTATTGCATGAAATAAGTATTTGATACAATAGAAAAATAGAACTTAATATTTGGTACAGAAACCTTTGTTTACAATTACAGAGGTCAGACGCTTCCTGTAGTTCTTGACCAGGTTTGCACACACTGCAGCAGGGATTTTGGCCCACTCCTCCATACAGGTGTTCTCCAGATCTTTCAGGTTTTGGGGCTGTCGCTGGGCAACATGGAGTTTCAGCTCCCTCCATAGATTTTCTATTGGGTTCAGGTCTGGAGACTGGCTAGGCCACTCCAGGACCTTGAAATGCTTCTTACGGAGCCGCTCCTTAGTTGCCCTGGCTGTGTGTTTGGGGTCATTGTCATGCTGGAAGACCCAGCCACGACCCATCTTCAATGCTCTTACTGAGGGAAGGAGGTTGTTGCCCAAAATCTCGCAATACATGGCCCCATCCATCCTCCCCTCAATACGGTGCAGTCGTCCTGTCCCCTTTGCAGAAAAGCACCCCCAAAGCATGATGTTTCCACCCCCATGCTTCACGGTTGGGATGGTGTTCTTGGGATTATACTCATTCTTCTTCTTCCTCCAAACACGTCGAGTGGAGTTTATACCAAAAACTTCTATTTTGGTCTCCTCTGACCACATGACCTTCTCCCATGCCTCCTCTGGATCATCCAGATGGTCTTTGGCAAACTTCAGACGGGCCTGGACATGTGCTGGCTTGAGCAGGGGGACCTTGCCCATGCTGCAGGATTTTAATCCATGACGGTGTAGTGTGTTACTAATGGTAACCGTTGAGACTGTGGTCCCAGCTCTCTTCAGGTCATTGACCAGGTCCACCAGTGTAGTTCTAGGCTGATTCCTCACCTTTCTCAGGATCATTGATACTCCACGAGGCGAGATCTTGCATGGAGCCCCAGTCCGAGGGAGATTGACAGTCATCTTGCATTTCTTCCATTTTCTAATAATTGCGCCAACAATTGTTGCCTTCTCACCAAGCTGTTTGCCTATTTTCCTGTAGCCCATCCCAGCCTTGTGCAGGTCTACAATTTTGTCCCTGGTGTCCTTAGACAGCTCTTTGGTCTTGCCCATAGTGGAGAGGTTGGAGTCTGATTGATTGAGTGTGTGGACCGGTGTCTTTTATACAGGTAACAAGTTCAAACAGGTGCAATTAATACAGGTAATGAGTGGAGGATAGGAGGGCTTCTTAAAGATAAACTAACAGGTCTGTGAGAGCTAGAATTCTTGCTGGTTGGTAGGTGATCAAATACTTATTTCAAGCAATAAAATGGAAATTAATTATTTAAAAATCATACAATGTGATTTTCTGGATTTTTTTTTTGATTCTGTCTCTCACAGTTGAGGTGTACCTACGATGAAAATTACAGATCTCTCCATTCTTTGTAAGTGGGAAAACTTGAAAAATCAGCAGTGTATCAAATACTTATTTGCCCAACTGTACTTGGCAATAAAGCTCTTTCTGAATAACACTGGTGTTACTGTGCCTTTTGTATGGTACATATTTATTGTTTCATTGTATGATGTTTGCTATAATGCTTCAGTCTTTTCTTTTCAGATGGTGGAGAGCTGAAGATAAAAATATGGCTGTCAAATGTTCCTCAGCAACCATCTTCAGCACAGTTTGACCATCTCGGCGGTATCTTTTACTGAAAACTACCGACATAGAGTCACGTTTGGAAAACTGACCAACCATTCTTCATTTATTTCCCTTAATTTTCGATTGTGCATTTAAAGAAGAAAAGACAGAAGAAAAAACAAAGGGTGCATTTGAGAGGGGCTAATGCAGTTTTGTTTTGATTCCAATGCAATATGACGTGTCCGTTAGCTCCTGAAACTGATTATGGCTTTGTTCACCTTAGCGAGAAGGTTGTCAGTCTGTTACTGTAATGAAACTCCAGGCACAAAGGGACTGACATGTACATACACGTGTATACATATCTAACTGTCTTTTATAATCCATTGTGGTACATTAAATTTGTCTTCCTCGGTTTATTTTAATAATTTTTTTAATTACGCCAGTTAATATAATTTTTTTTTTTTATAGCTGTCATCCTGGTTGTAAATTGTCATAGTGTTTAAACTGCCCCAGGAAAAGTGCCACATTTGGAAAGTTATTGTTTGTTTGTTTTTTAATGCACTGTTATTCTTTTTGTCATTGTCGATGTTTGTTGTTCTATGTTTGACTTTGGTTTTAAAAGCACAATCACTAAACTTTATTTTGAACCATGTTATCGATGAACCTTTTTGTCTTACGCGAGGGGAGCGCGGACGGTACGGCAAAAGGCCTCGTTAAACCTGTTGATGTAGGGTTATGAGAAAAGAAAAAGAAAAAGGATAAGCTGTTTACAAATGAGTGAATGAATGGAAACGAATCCCTTCATCCTTACCTTCGGTGTCTTTTCCAGATTCTCATTCCAGCTCAAGACATCCTGCAAAAATTAAATAAATATACAGGAATTAATGCAGGGATGTTATGTTTACGAAAGTATTGCTCCACCTGTGCACTTTCGTTATTAATAAAAATAAATAAAAAAACATTTCGATTTGCATATGCACTTAACAGGAAGTGGGTGTCGGTTTGAGAATCTGGGGTGGTTGTGATTGGCCGGCTGAGAACCCGGCTTGCGTGGGTTGGCTGTGACAGTCAGGATCTAAAAGTGGTGAGGATGTGAGTGTTAATTCATTTGACATCTGCAAGCATTTGTTTCTTAAAACAAAAAAAGCATAAAAAAAAATGAAGAAAAAATAAAATCAAAATACTGAAACTGACCTGCTTGTTTTGTGATTGATACATTTTGTGACACTTGAACCCATCACCTAGGACACAAACCTGACCATAAAAAAAAAACCTTAAGCTTAAAGGGTTAGTTCACCCCAAAATTTAAATTCTGTCATTAATTACTCACCCTTATGTCATTCCAAACCCGTAAGACATTCGTTCATCTTCAGAACACAAATTAAGATATTTTTGATGTATTTGGAGAGCTTTCTGACCCTCCCATAGACAGCAAAGCAACTGTAATAATCCCAGGTCCAGAAACGTAGCAAGGACATCGGTAAAACAGTCCATGTGACATCAGTGACTTAACTTCAATTTTGCGAAGCTTCGAGAATACTTTTTGTGCGCAAAAAAAAAGACGACTTTATTCAACAATTCTGCTCCCCGAGTTACGTCTTCCGCCATTTTGGAGAGTATCGCAACGCATACGCACGCTTTACCCTAAGTGTAACAACTAGGGCTGGGTAAAAAAATATCGATATCTCTATTTTAATCGATTCTCATTTTTACGAAACGATATTGATTCTTAAATCCCAAGAATCAATTAGTCTAACCTGTTTTCAGTTAACTCAATGGACGGAACAGTGAAGGGCATCTCCTATCCAATAAATCGCAATAAGCATTGTGCTTTGGTCATTTTAATATGAAACAAAGTCTCAGATTTCAATTTATGTCCATTGTATTGCAGTATTTAAACAATAAACGCCGTTTTGGCGCCGTTTAATGTGGAGTGACAGATCGATAGCGCCTCAATTCAACAAACGAGGTAGCGCGAGGCGCACGTGACCTGATCATCTCCTCCACATTAATACCAGTTTCAGCACAAAATTATCATCCGATAATAAACATCCGAAGGTAAGTTAAAAGAAAGAGTACAACTTTACAATCCGTATCCTGTTTCATATAATCGTTAAATCAATGTTTCAGCCATGCAAAGACGTCAATATAACAGCTTGTAAACAATTAATGTAACATCACATTTACCTCGAAAAGCATATTCGGTGACCATAAACTCGTTAGTAGGCTAAGTTAGCAAAATAAACTGTAGAGAGGGGCATTTTGCTAAATATATGCACCATATAACATTCATTATATATATTTTTTACTGTTCTTTAATGTTTTATGTATGTTTGAATAAATCCGTCCAAGTTTTTATGACAGCCACTATTTAAATGTGTATATTTAAAAAAAAACTGAATTGTAACTTTATAAAAACTTCATTAAGTTCAATTTAAGAAGTTGTACAGCACAAATCAGTCAATTTTAACCTTCAATATTATAATTTGTAGTACCACCTGACTCATGTATATTTTTCAGCATTAGTTGAGAGATTTTTTTACATGTACTGTACCTGATATATATCCAAAATAATCTATATTGAATCGAATCGAAGCTTGCAAATGAAAATTGAATCGTGTAGTGAAATTTGTGTCAAAACCCAGCCCTAGTAACAACGCTGATTACATTCATGCACGCATTTTCCCCCCAAACATAAACAACGCTGATTACGTTAATGCACGCGTTTTCCCCCCGAACATAAACAACGCTGATTACGTCGAATACATTCTTGGATACTCTCCAAAATGGCAGAAGACGTAACTCGGTGGAGAAGAATTGTTGAATAAATTGTTATTTTTGTTTTCTTTGCGCACAAAAAAGTATTCTCGTAGCTTTGCAAAACTGAAGTTGAGCCACTGACGTCACATGGACTGTTTTACCGATGTCCTACGTTTCTGGACCTGGGAACATTACAGTTGCGTTGCTGTCTATGCAGGATCTGAGAGCTCTCAGATTTCATCAAAAATATCTTAATTTGTGTTCCGA
>NW_015505856.1:551977-582902 GCF_001515645.1 Sinocyclocheilus grahami
TTCCAAACCCGTAAGACCTTCGTTCATCTTCAGAACACAAATTAAGATATTTTTGATGTATTTGGAGAGCTTTCTGACCCTCCCATAGACAGCAAAGCAACTGTAATAATCCCAGGTCCAGAAACGTAGCAAGGACATCGGTAAAACAGTCCATGTGACATCAGTGACTTAACTTCAATTTTGCGAAGCTTCGAGAATACTTTTTGTGCGCAAAAAAAAAGACGACTTTATTCAACAATTCTGCTCCCCGAGTTACGTCTTCCGCCATTTTGGAGAGTATCGCAACGCATACGCACGCTTTACCCTAAGTGTAACAACTAGGGCTGGGTAAAAAAATATCGATATCTCTATTTTAATCGATTCTCATTTTTACGAAACGATATTGATTCTTAAATCCCAAGAATCAATTAGTCTAACCTGTTTTCAGTTAACTCAATGGACGGAACAGTGAAGGGCATCTCCTATCCAATAAATCGCAATAAGCATTGTGCTTTGGTCATTTTAATATGAAACAAAGTCTCAGATTTCAATTTATGTCCATTGTATTGCAGTATTTAAACAATAAACGCCGTTTTGGCGCCGTTTAATGTGGAGTGACAGATCGATAGCGCCTCAATTCAACAAACGAGGTAGCGCGAGGCGCACGTGACCTGATCATCTCCTCCACATTAATACCAGTTTCAGCACAAAATTATCATCCGATAATAAACATCCGAAGGTAAGTTAAAAGAAAGAGTACAACTTTACAATCCGTATCCTGTTTCATATAATCGTTAAATCAATGTTTCAGCCATGCAAAGACGTCAATATAACAGCTTGTAAACAATTAATGTAACATCACATTTACCTCGAAAAGCATATTCGGTGACCATAAACTCGTTAGTAGGCTAAGTTAGCAAAATAAACTGTAGAGAGGGGCATTTTGCTAAATATATGCACCATATAACATTCATTATATATATTTTTTACTGTTCTTTAATGTTTTATGTATGTTTGAATAAATCCGTCCAAGTTTTTATGACAGCCACTATTTAAATGTGTATATTTAAAAAAAAAACTGAATTGTAACTTTATAAAAACTTCATTAAGTTCAATTTAAGAAGTTGTACAGCACAAATCAGTCAATTTTAACCTTCAATATTATAATTTGTAGTACCACCTGACTCATGTATATTTTTCAGCATTAGTTGAGAGATTTTTTTACATGTACTGTACCTGATATATATCCAAAATAATCTATATTGAATCGAATCGAAGCTTGCAAATGAAAATTGAATCGTGTAGTGAAATTTGTGTCAAAACCCAGCCCTAGTAACAACGCTGATTACATTCATGCACGCATTTTCCCCCCAAACATAAACAACGCTGATTACGTTAATGCACGCGTTTTCCCCCCGAACATAAACAACGCTGATTACGTCGAATACATTCTTGGATACTCTCCAAAATGGCAGAAGACGTAACTCGGTGGAGAAGAATTGTTGAATAAATTGTTATTTTTGTTTTCTTTGCGCACAAAAAAGTATTCTCGTAGCTTTGCAAAACTGAAGTTGAGCCACTGACGTCACATGGACTGTTTTACCGATGTCCTACGTTTCTGGACCTGGGAACATTACAGTTGCGTTGCTGTCTATGCAGGATCTGAGAGCTCTCAGATTTCATCAAAAATATCTTAATTTGTGTTCCGAAGATCTTATGGGTTTGAAACGACGTGAGGGTGAATAATTAATGACAGAATTGTCATTTTTGGGTGAACTAACCCTTTAACCTTACCACAGTGGTCAGTGAAAAAATGTAATAGGGCCAACAACACACAAAAACATTAGCATATCATAGGTTGAATAAGAAAATGCTTAAGTTGAATGTTTTATAAAAAATAAAAACTATACTAGCCGTAAAACACTATATACTTTGTTATAGCCATATTATACTAATTTGTGGGAAAATACCATATTGCCTTAGGCATATCAATGTTTAAAAGAGCTGTGAAAAAGCTTCCCATATCATTTGTGTTAATGTCAATTTATTTGACTATTCCAACTATGCAAAACAACACATGGTTAGATGAATTTTAGTATTTGCATTGAACATGGTTTTCACTGAATAGAGTCCCTGTGTTCCCAATTTTGTTGCATCCAATCTAGGGCTGGGGGAAAACATTATCACAATTTTTTTCATATCAGTTGATATCAATAATTATCATGATCATTTTTTGCTCCTAGATGAAAGCAGACCATCAACTGTGGTTTTAAACTATACTTCTTTATGGTCAGAACATGCCAAACACCATGTTTTTGAGTTATTTACACTTTTCCAGTCATTTTGCCTTAAAATAAATATCTTAATAGAAAAATGTATTTCGTTGTTTCTGCATGTTCTAATGAGTGATATTGTTTCAAATCATGAAACGGGTTTGTGTTGCCCGACTTTGATGATGAGCATCTTTAGCACACTTTGCAATGCAGGCTGCAATATTAATATTATAAAATGTTTTTCTTGTAGAAATGCACATCTGACAGTAGCTTGACATGCAGATGTACATTGATGTTCATTATCAAAAACAGTAATCTGTAAAAACTGTAACAACCTAATTTTTATATGGTGAAATTTAATTATTCTGTGTTTTATTCAAATTAACTATTGGTCTTCCATAGTAGCCTAGCATACATTTAGATCATGATAACCACAAATATAGCACCTCAACACCATGGTAAAAATGTAACTATTTAGTTTCTAGGTATTTGTATGAAAAACAGTAGTATAAATACATTTAATGTAAATGCACAAACGCTATAGCTCAATCGTGGTTTTGTTCCGCTTTTGGCGCATAAACATTATATCAGACAATGATCAAACTCTTGGTATCGTTTTATTGAGGAAAATTATATCGTGATAATTATCGTTTTATCTCCCAGCCCTAATCCCATCTCTTTTTTTTTTTTAACATAAGAATAAAGGTCCCCTAATAAATGTGTCTGACCAGAACCCAAAGCCAGCCTCATTATATCAGGCCTATTAGTCATTTCACCGTCAAGTGGATTTTGTGAAGGTACAACCTTTATTGAGAGCCACTGCACTATGACAACTATGTACACGCTCCATTTGAAAATCCACGGACAAATATTGGGACATACAGAAAGTAAAATGTCAAACGCATGCCTTCTCCTGCGCATCTGCCAGGCGTCTTGGTTGCTGTCAGAAAACGAGAGCAGTTCCCCACAGGTGTTCCCCTATTAAACACCTTTTAAACGAGAAATCTGGAGCAACCAAGAGCTTCCCCTCTGACTCGATCCATCATTTTAATGAGCTACGGTGTGTATGCTGTGCACAATGAGGCACAGGTGATTAAACACAGACACTGACTGTGCTGCTAATATTATGAATATATGTGACCCTGGACCACAAAAGCAGTCTTAAGTCGCTGGGGTATATTTTGTAGCAATAGCCAAAAATACATTGTATGGGTCAAAATTATTGATTTTTCTTTTATGCCAAAAATTATTAGGAGCTTAAGTAAAGATCATGTTCCATGAATATATTTTGCAAATTTCATACTGTAAATATATTAAAACTTAATTTTTGATTAGTAATATGCATTGCTAAGAACTTCATTTGGACAACTTTAAAGGCGATTTTCTCAATAGTTTGATTTTTTTGCACCCTCAGATTCCAGATTTCAAATAGTTGTATCTCTGCCAAATATTGTCCTATCATAACAAACCATACATCAATTGTAAGCTTATATATTCAGCTTTCAGATGATGTATAAATCTCAATTAAAAAAAATTGACCCTTATGACTGGTTTTGTGGTCCAGGGTCACATATTTATACTAGAGATGACTGACTGTACATCTCTGTCATTATTATAAGACGACTTTCAGTATCTGACAACTCTGGGTCAATTGCCAGTCCCTCATTGCTATCAAATACACAGCCATTAGTTTCACCAAACTCAGGCTGAAAAAGAAAAGTCTCATTTATTTGAAAACAGCATATACTTGACTAGAAATTGCAAGCTTTTTTTTCATAACATAAATGGAGGTGAGGAAAAAGGAAATGAACAAGCCGTCCAATCTAGCTTTGTTGTGGCGCGGAGCGCTCACTAGCTAAATGAGACACTAAATTCTAAGGCTAATACATGCAAACATTCAGTGTTTTCTGCTGTGGCGATGTGTAGGGTTTAACCTAATATCCTTTGTTAGGAAATTCATGTCTTATTTTTCACCCAAACTGGTTTAATTAACCCCACATGCATAACAGAGGTAATTAAGAGTAACAGCTGTATGCTGTCAGGAAAGCCGTCCTCCTGTCTGCTGCTGCCCACAGAGACCCGTGTAGATCAATCCCACCTGCTCACCCACCACCCTCATTCACCCGGATCACAGAGACGGGACAATGCAGATCTATCCAATTCATTTACAACAACAACTCCGGAGAAGAGATTACATGATTTTAATTTGTGGAGTGAGTTCATTTTCTTTCTTTGTTTCCTCCTACCTTCACCAAAATTAAGTGAATGGGTGCCGTCAGAGTGAGAATCCGAACAGCTGCTTAAAAACATCACAATAATCCACAAGTCATCCACACTACTCCAGCCCATCAATTAACATCTTGTGAAGCTTTTAAGAAACAAATCCATCCTTTAGGTGTTTTAACTTTAAACCATCGGTTCCAGAACTATTCTTAATTGTAAACGGTGCTTTAGCGGAGACATTATTATTTTTTCACTGGTGAAAGCAATATTATGGACAGAGGACTTGTATTTTAGCTGACTGCAATGGTTTGAAGTGAAAACTGTCTAAAAATGATGAAATTGTTTCTTACAAACACAAAGCTGTTCGCTTCACAAGACATTAATTGATGGACTGGAGTGAAGTGGATTGCTTGTGGATTATTGTGATGTTTTTATCAGCTGTTTGGACTCTCATTCTGATGGCACCCATTCACTGAAGAGGATCCATCGTTGACCAAGTGATCCAATGCTAAATTTCTCCAAATCTGTTCTCAGGATCTGTTCATTTGGATGGCCTAACAGTGAGTAAATTTACAGAAATTTTTCATTTTTGAACCTTTCCTATAAAGTAAACATCTTATTTTAACAGAACTCATTGAAATAATGCTTGCAACATGAAATGTTTAATTAAATCAATAATTTAGAATTTTTTTACTTGCAACCATGCAGTTGTGGTAGTAGATCTGCTAAATTCCTTTTTAGAGTGTTCCTTCTTTAATTCCTTCATACCATTACGCCAGTCCATCTTATTTAATTTCATCCATTCTTCCTTCACATCCTTTTCCTTCTACAGCACGTGTCTCCTGATAAGATGAGAACTTACAACAACAGCTCATCACTCTGGAAAATTTCTCAGAACTTTGTGGATGAATTTGTCGAATTCAATTAAACTGATGCCCGACTTTTCAGAGTTTTTTTTTTAATAACTACATTTGAATAAGTCCTTCCAGTGCTCAGCTCAGCAGAACTCACTCCATCCCTGCTCAGACCTTACAATTAACCTGGACCAACTTCACCTCACCTTCCTGCAGTCGGTCCTGCACATCTCACAGGCTGACGTAACCTCACCCATCCCATCAGCCAATGAGTCACGGACAGTTTTTCATCAACTTTATTATGAGTTTTCACCAATTACATTATAAGACTCCATCGCATAGTCAGGAAGATGTTCAGTCAAATTTATGCAACTATCTCCCTGCCAAAAGCTCTGGAATGAGCCAAATCGCCAGCGACTGTGTGAAGCAATCAACAGTTGCTGACAAAGACATTCTGCTCTATCTTAAAGGAAAATGAATGGATGAATTATGCATCAAGATGTCTCTATAAAACAATGATTAAAAAGACTGACATGCCAAGCTGAAAAATGGCATGATTCCTCCCAGATCTGCAGTGCCACATGGTAACGGTTTCAGACTGCCCCTGTTAAATATTACATGGTAAATTCATAGAGATAATTTTTTTGCAGGAAGGAGCACAATTGAAAAGCACCAAGATGATCGACAAAGTAGTCCGTGTGACATCAGTGGTTCAACTGTAAAGTTACGAAGCTACGAGAATACTTTTTTGCGCAAAGAAAACTAAAATAGCGACTTTATTCCACATCGCGGACATGGTACTGTCGTGAACGCGCGTCCACAAGTGGCGCAGTAGAGACGAAAACGTGGAATAAAGTCGTTATTTTTGTTTTCTTTGCGCAAAAAAAGTATTCTCATATCTTCGTAACTTTACAGTTGAACCACTGGTGTCACACGGACTACTTTGTCGTTCATCTTGGTACTTTTCTGGACCTTGAACGTGGTAGTTACCTTGCTGTCTATGGGATGGACAGAGAGCC
This sequence comes from Sinocyclocheilus grahami, assembly GCF_001515645.1. Lineage (NCBI taxonomy): Eukaryota > Metazoa > Chordata > Actinopteri > Cypriniformes > Cyprinidae > Sinocyclocheilus > Sinocyclocheilus grahami. The sequence continues at coordinate 558,326 of NW_015505856.1, forward strand.
CTCAGATTTTATCAAATATATCTTAATTAAATTGTGTTCCGAAGATGAACGAAGGTCTTACGGGTTTGGAACAACACGAAGGTGAGTAATTAATGACAGAATTTTTATTTTGGGTGAACTAAACCTTTAATTTGCAAAAAAATGCTAAATGTTGCATTAAAAAACAATTCAAGGAATCCTTTCATCTCTAAAGAGGAGTTGCACAGGTACAATCCTTCATGCATTTGTTCATTCTTAGATTCATCCATGTCTCCAGTGTCATCAATTATTGCTAACATTAAAAGGAAAGCCATTTTTAAGCCACTAGCATCACTAAAGGGAAAATAGATCAGGATGTTCAAACAAAGCCAAAGCTTTTCAGAGAAATCAACCAACAAAACAATAATTTTTTTGTGATACAATGTTACCAACAAATTAATATATCTGCACATTAAGTTAAAGGGATACTCCACCCAAAAATTAAAAATCTACTCGCCCTCATGCCATCCCAGATGTATGAGACTTTATTTTTTCAGATGAGCACAATCATTTTTAGAATAAAAATCCATCTCAGTAGGCTGATATAATGCAAGTGTATGGCACTTCCAAAAAAAAAATAAAAAAATGCAAACACTTTAACTATAATCCATTTGACCATCACTTCTGACCAACTGTCGTACAAGTAGGACTGGGCGATACGGCCCAAAAAAATCATCATGATAACATTTTTAATTAATGTTCATTTCTTTTAAAATATTAATTTCTGCATGTTCTAATGAGTGATATAGTTTCAAATCATGAATCAGGTTTGTGTTGCCTGACTTCGATGATGAGTATCTTTGGCAGTTTGCAGTGCAGGCTGCAATATTATTATTATTTTTATTTTTAATATGGTGAAATGTAATTATTCTGACTGAAAAAAAAAACTGTTTTATTCAAATTAACCACTGGTCTGCCATAGCTGTATAGATTTAGATCATGATAACCACAAATGTAGCACCTCAATACCATGGTAAAAAAAACGATATGGTTTCGAGGTATTTGTATGAAAAACCATTGTGTAAATGCACAAACGCTATAGCTTAAATCACAAGAAATACTGTAATTATAAACTAGTGTAATGAAACTAATAATGAAACTAGTGCAAGTTCAACTCATGAACCCATGTATTAGGTGGCCAAAAGCAATGGTTTATTTAAAGTGCAAAATCTTAGTATGTTTCTCACACACACCTATCGTTTCACTTCAGAAGACATTGATTCATCAACTGGGCTTGTATGGATCACTGTCGTGTTCACTTTGTGTGATTTTTGAAGTCAACTTTGGAGGTGCCGTACACTTTACTCACAGAGATGGAATATTTTTCGAAAAAAAAAAATTTGTGTTCATCTGAAGCAAGCAAGTCGTATACAGTACATCTGGGACAGCATGAGGGCGAGTAAACAATGATAGAGTTTTCATCCCTTTCAGATATGAGAGTTTGTTTTAACAAAAAGCAACAACCAATTCATTCAAAAACTAAACTCTTTAATCACTTTGTTTTGTTAAGAGCTCCACAGTCACAGACCTGAACTCTGACAATTGCCAAGCTAAAACACCACGATGATTGACCATGTCCAAACAGCGTTTGAAGATGTCCGTGGACACACAAACAGGCTAAATTGGCATGTTTTGGTAGTTAAATGACCTGCTGAACAGACACACCGCGATTGCAGCATGATGAATGATGAAGACACGGGTGAAGAGAAACGACTCTCTCACTATTAGTCTGTCGCTCCTTTTAATTCATCCTTGAAGAAAAACTTTCCCTGTGCCCTGTACCAAAAACAGAACGTGAAAACATTTGGAAGGCACATTCTCAAACTCTACCCTTGTCAAAAGCATTTCTGTGATGACATCTCAAACTCGACATATGCAGTTCACCTCTGTATGTTGTTTTTACATTACAGAGACAAAAGCTCACACTAGCGGCTCTCATCACGAATGACACCACAAACAAGGGGCTCCCCTCTGGTGGGCTCTGCCTGTTTATATTCATTGCCTGCTGATTAAGTGTTCTCTTCACTGCCGCCATCAATGCATTGAACGCCACTTCATGCCCTTCACGTAGAGGTAATTAGTTAAGGCCATCTCCTATCATACTTACTGACAGCAACTGTGAATCTGCAGACGGCTGTAAACCTCAAGGCTCTGTTCGAGGCTTGTTCTATTGATCAGCACTTCCGTCTCCTTTTACCAGTTTAATGACCCCCTTGATTTTCACCAGAAAGGGTAAAATACAATATTGAAATGTCAGATGATTAATGCCATTGTTCTTTTGTCTGTTGAGGGTCTTGTTGGGGAAGGTGACACATTTCTTGCCCTTTGATCCGGCCTGATCCATCGGAGGGAGGGAAATGCAGAGAGAAGGAACAGAAGAGCAAAGGAGGAGGAGAAGAAGACTATGACACCACACAGGGGACAGGATGGCTTGCTCTGGTTCTGCTGTCAGGCAATAGATTGGATAAATCCATCTTCATTAGGCTGATGGGAAGAAGTAGAGAGATGCTACCTGGTGCGTGTGATGCATGCATGCATTTGTGCAACAAGCTTTTATAAATGTGCAGCATGAGTATATACTAATCCTTTAAAATATAAATCTAATACATTTCAAACTGTCAACATAATAGAAAAATGCCCAATTTGATGTTTCTACACTGGAAAATTTCACATACAGTGCACAGAAAAACTGAGAAATATAAGGCCAGGTGGGTGGAGTAAGTATTTCTGTAGCATTACACAGATCCATGGATCTTAGCTTGTATTTGCAGCAAGCGTGTTAAACTAAGATCAGATCAGGGTTACATCAGTAGCTCCATTGCAACAATTACTTACAGTCTTACACTCTCAAAAAAGACAACAGCAGGTTGTCAGGAGATTATCTTCTGATGATCTCAACATGCTCTCATGTTAAACATTTCTAACAGCATTCAAAGACAATTAATAAAGTCATATTTCTTACAAAATTTTATAAACAATTACTTTAAAAACACTCCAAAAATATTAGATATTTTTAGATACATTTTTAAACCCAATTATTTAAAAACATTCATTTTTTCCCCCCATGACAAATTGTCTTTTACAAAAACATTTAGATTATTTTTTGTTTTGGTGTGATATATTAATGTAAGATATATTACAATGTGTTGCCACTGAAACAAAACTCAAGATGCTAAAATATCACTCAGGCAGTCATTAGAAAGATTTGAAAGTCACAACATTTGTTTTATTCAGTAGAAACTTTTCCATTGCTTACTGTATATCAAACTTTCATTCTAATAGCATGACTTAAACCATGTCATTCACTCCTTTCTGAGATGCTAAAACGCACCCTAAAACTGTATCTAAACACACTGTGCATGTAAAACACTATGCATGAACTCATAAATCCATAGAGTGGCTGCATATCTTACTCCTTAGACAATTCCTCTGGCATCCATCCTCTAACTCCACCTTTACTTCTATAATTAAATAGGTCTGGGTAGTGCAGAGCCAAGTCTAGTCTCAGTCTCCCAAGACAAACCAGTTTACCTTTATCAACATAAAAGATTATATGACCATTTAAATTGTAAAACTGTATACAGTGTCCCCAAAAAATATATGGACATTTTTGAAAATTTGTGATCATTCAAAAACATGATTCGTTAAGAAGCTACAATGCCACAAGCAGCTAAAAACTATCTAAATAATAAACGAAGACACCAATAAACAACAATAAACTATCTAATCTAAACAAAGGTTTTAACACTTCACTGGGATCAACTGAATATTAACGAATATAAACTGAAAACATTTTCACAATCTATAAACATAGTCAAATTTCATGTTCCATTCCTGACCTAGCACAACAGAATGCAGTTGACAGAAACCGCTAATACCGATTTTAGCATTATCAGCAAACATCAAAACCGCAGAGGGTCACATTTTTTGTCATCAATATTTAGCTTTCTGCAAAGAAAAACAATTGCATGATGTGCAAATATTGTCATAGGGACCTATACGTTGACCATATTTTCTCAGTTGTGTTATCAGCATACATGCCTCTCGTTTGTGTTTTTTAATTAGGAACCGCAGCGTTAAGACGCAATACAGATAATCTCCTTTCGGTCTGAGATGGGGGGAAGCAGAGCATGAAAGTAATTGGAGAGTGGAACACAAATTGGATGGTAACGTGATGTGGTTTCTATCCCTGCGAGGCAGAATTTACTCATCCATTAGAACAATGCTGTTCTCTGCATATTTCCAAACGTTTTATTACTCACACACACATACACATTTATGATCAAATGCTTAGTAGGCTTAGTGATAAAATCCCACGTGAAGGGGTTATAAACCCACGATAAAATTAAACACAAGCTTTGTGTAAGGGGAGGTATTTATGATTGTTTTACAATGCAGTATGACAAATGTATGTTCTGTTAAGTGGCTTCAGGGCATTAAAAAGCTTCATGATAATGTGTATTGGGAAATACCGATAATAGGCCTATCTGAAATGTAAAATATGTTGCCTTCACTTACATGCTTTTTCAAAGCATTTTATGAGCAAAATGGGACTGCAATATGTTTGGGAAAAATGCAAACTGATAAAATAGCAATTTGCTTGCATAAAAGTCAAATAAATGATTACATAATGAAGTGCTTACCGACAGAGATTAGTTGTAAACATTGCACAATATATGGCTGCATACCTCGCTTGTCTGGGATATTTCGCATCCATCTTGCAACTCCATGTTTATAGGTCTGGGAACCGCAGAGTCATGTCCATTCTCGTTCCTTTACCCCTGTATTGAGAACAGCGAGACAAAACGTTTACCTTTAATGACAAACATGTTTTATAAGAAATAATATGAAGTGTGAAATAGTATGTACAGTGGAACTAAAACGTATTTGTACACTTAAAAATGTATGAGATTCAATTACATCGGAGGTAGAATGATATAATTTTTGTGTCCAGGTTGGTTTCATACATTTCTTAAAAACATAGTATTTTGTTGCACAAAAAGAACAAAAGATTAAGAACGACGGGATGAGTAAATGACAATTTTCATTAGATGACACTCAGTCAACCAGCCGCAAACCCTTTTGAACTGACGTTGTCACTTTTTGGCTCTCAGGAAAACACGCACCTCAGAAGATAATTGCGTTTAATTGAAATACTAAATGAAAGCGTTGCCTACAGAGTTATGACTCGTTGCTTAAAATACTGCACATCTGCAGATGGAATAATCGCGTAGACACTAGAAATGCGTCAACAAAATATCGCTCTCTTCTGGATTTATGAACGCAATTTTAAGCTGACTGTATTTCATCCTCGTTTAACCCTCTCAGAGGAGTGTTTTGTGTACAGACGTGTTGTGCCCTTGAGGAACGCCGTTCTCAGTTACCTGCTCAACATCTAATGGCTTCCACATTACACATGTGGATGTCTCAACACTTCGACAGATTGTGAGATTAAACGGTGAAGTGAACTGGGAGGTGAAAGTTGAAGGATACAGCATGAAACGTATATTTCTTCTCTTCTCTATCCCCCTTTCTTAATGTGTCGCCGTGTGTCTTTGTGTTAATTTGCTGCTTCAGTGAGACGCTACATCGAAAGCGCCATGTCTAATAACTTCAGCCGCCTTCACGCAAAAACACATCAGAGTCTCACGCTCAGGTGCCACTCAAATTATTAAAAATAACCTCCACTACCATGCGTCCCTAAATCAGAGAACTTACCAGACACGCAAGATGGGGCTGTGAAACTTTCGCTGCCTGTTTTGCGGGTTACATTGACGCAAATCCACTTCCAGGTTGTGTTGCTAACGTTGGCATTTTCCTGTCTGGATCTAAAAGATGACTTTAGATACGGTGACCTCTTCAGTGTCACCTTTTTATCTTCAGTTCTCGAGAATTAGCTGAGAAATGTATCAGCTGGATTGCCTCAGCTTGTCTACTTTGTGCAGTCAAGGTGCAATGACTTTTAGCAAGGTCAGTGTTTGGAAAGGTAACTCATACCTTTTAAACAAAGTACTATGTTTGATTTATGTATCCTTTTTTTAAAGTAATTCATAATGATAGGCATATTAATGTTTTGCTGATGCACTGTCTAAACGGAAAGCACGCTAGCACTACTATCACTTGCTATCAAGCTAGTGGGATTGCCAGAACGGTTGAAAATGTTTTAAATGTTCCTTATGCTATAAAAACAATTACAACTACATTGTGTACTTTAAGACCCCAACCTTTTCTTTTGATTCCTGTTCCTAAGTAAATGCTGAATGACATTTTCCTCACATAATCAGATAGCTAAAAGTGAAGTGAACGTGATCTATCTTGGGCCTGTACCATGAAGGTAGCTAAACAAACTCAGGGTTGCTGGATTAGATTTGAGTTGACCAAACCGGCTTTGTTGGTACCATGATACTGATCATCAGTTTTCTCTGTCACTCAGGCTTTGATCTTGAGTTTATGGAGGCATGCACATGAAAGTGTGACATCAGTAATGAACAGCCAATCACCTGCCACATGCCTTGAAACTGTGATTCACTTCTTGCGAGAGAGTCAGTGCCAAAGATATTGAAAAATATGAAGAATTTAAACACATTTATACAGTAAGATGAAAAGATCTTTCAGTGAAAGAGGACAGCTTAAAGAAAACATCTTTCCATATCAGTGCAAGTAAAAGTTCTGAAGTTAGTTTGTATAGTTGATAATATTTAAAAGACTCAAGAATGTAAGCTCATATGTAGTCATTAAAGCTATTGATTCTAAAACGTATTTATATTGCATATTATCTTTATATATTTATAGTAATTTGAAATAAACATGTAATTATTATTAAACTAAAATGGCTCATGTAATGGATTAAGGGAATAATAATTATATTACTCATAACAATTATAATAAATAATCATCATTAAAAGCCAGACAATTTTATCTTTGACATTTTTTACTATGTACTGCCCTTTCATTTGGAGCAAGAGAAACTGAGGGAGTGACTCTGATTGTGTCAGAGATGTGTTAGGCTACTTTGCTCGAAACTGATTTGTCAGATTTTGGTTTGAGATCTCTAATCCAGAATATAACCTGGCTTGGAACAGGTTAGCCATGGAGCGCAAGTTACTATGGGGATGAACACCGCTAAAAGCCAAACCACTTTCATGGTACCTAAAACCCAGAGTTGGAGCCAACTAAACTGAAACGTACCTGGTTAGCCAGCTAAACCAGCTTCATGGTACATATCACCAAAGTCTGCGAAATGGATCTTCTACTCTTTCATCAGCACACCATCATACAAGTCATTCATGGATGACATTTTAATGTCAATAAACATCTGTCAATTATTATCGTAAACAAATACAGAAGGTATTTGGAACACAGGGGTGACCCAGTATGACATTTGCTTCACCAAACATGTTTGTTTGCAAACGTGCATGTCATTAAAGCTTAGCAAACAGTCACAATTAATATGCGGGTATGTTTATGTGTTATATTGTGTACATCAACGTGTATGAATGTTTAGTACTTGGCTGGGAATGCTCTATATTGTGCAAGTTAGGTTAATACATTTATTTAAAAATACCAGTTGATTTAATTTGAAATCTATTAAAGAAATAATGTCATCATTTACTCACCCTTGTCATTCCAATCCTTGACTTACATCTCATTCTAGGAAACAAAATTTACAAATTGTTTATTTTTTTTAAAAGATACAAAAATAACAAAAAACACCATTAATATGGTTTATTCCAGGTACTATAAATATTGGTTTGTTCTAGGACCAAAAATGTTTATCTAGGAATACTTAACAAAACAGTGTTTTTCAGAGATTAGAGAGAGATCAGGTTGTTTTAAACCACCCTTCCTCTCCTAATATATTTATGATTGCATTACATATCGCAATATCCTCCTTAATTCAATGCTTAATTTCAAACTGTGAGCTATTTAAAATGAGCATGATGCTTTATAACTATCAAATCACCATGAGTATACATATAAATCATTTTTAACAGCAAAATGCAGAAGGACCGTCGCCCCCTTACTGCCCTTTGGCTGCTGCTTTGTTTCTGCTTCATTGTTACCCTTTAATTAATAAATTAATTAATGAGCCAATGGCTCGTGGGTGTGGGCGGCGCCTCCCACTGTGTGACTGAGCACACATCGTTAATCAGGGCCATTCCCATTAACAGGGTCAAGCAGGGTCATGCTCAAACAATTACAGCTTGATTAAGAGATATTCATCAGGAAATCCCACCTGAAGACAAGCCACGACTCCGACCAAATCAGTCTCCGAAACCTCCCAACAGGTGGATGTGCTGGTGGATACGGAGTGTGAGGTTTGGAGAAATGATTTTCTTTTTGAGACTTGGTTGAATAGATGTTCCCTTTCAAAGAGTTCCTTCAACTTTCATTCAATCTGAAGATAATGTCACAGCTGCCCTGAGATTAGCCTTCTGGTTCCTTTAGGCTGACAAAAGGAAAAGCTGCAGCAAGGGTTCATGGGTAATTACGACACTCCTTCAGCTAACCGTAGGAAGGATAGCGTATAAAGATGGCAATGAGAGCTTAGTGGAGCTGACTCTGTGAAAAGATGGTAGAGCTGCAAGATAAGAGGAAAAACAAGACCTTGGAGTCAAAAGTGAAATGAAAAGAGAAGACATAATTTGAATGTATCTGCTTTCCTACAAAAGAAAGAACTGACCAGCATGGGAAGAATAAATGTGTTTTTAATTAATTTACACAGATTGGATCTTACTGCAATACAGATGGCATGGTGCATTGAAACGTGCTCTTTCTAGCTACACGTATAAGCGGTGTAGTGCTGCTCAGCACTATTTATCAACATAATATTATTTAAAATAACCTTTATTAAACAAAATAAATACTGGAATGAACTCCCCTATATGTTGAAATGAGATGTATGTGGGGCTTGATGCAAGTTCCACACACAAAATGCAGTAAATCCTGCTTCTGGCTTCGCTACTGTTCGGACGTTCTTGCATACTGCTCTGCGCTCTATACCCTATTTCTGTACTTTTCTTTGATTTTTCTAAGATTTTTACTTCAGCAGATCAGCACAGTGCTCAAACAACATATTTTTGGCACAAACACTAAAACAAAAAACTCTCTGGGACTGGAATAATACCACGAAAAAGAAGACTTTTGCCTCCCACTGCCAGCAGCTTACATTCCTGAGAAGGGAAAACACAGCTGCCCACATTCAAACAGAAGAGAAAGAAAATGCCTCCTGTTGAATCTACTTGCTGCATGAACTACTGCAAACTTCTACAAAGGATTGCGGTTCTTGAAACAAAGTTACTTGCTGGACTTCCAAAACAGGCAGAACACTCAGCAGACTGTCATCACGGACCCCCTCAGCATACAGCCGGTGAGTCCCATGAGTCTAGTCAATCTCAACAGTTTATACCAAGTGTAGAGGAACAAGCCGAAACTGATTGTCACACAAATCGATGGCACAAACAGGGAGCGAGACCCAAAGGCAGTAGAGACATCAGATTGTCAAGAGTTTCTCGTATTGCTGCCGTAGCATCCTCTACCCCAGATTCGGCTATGACAAGGCTTGTGAATACTGGTATTATACCACCCCCAATACATCTTGAGAACAGATTTGAAGCATTAATGAATGTGGGTGAGGAATCCCCAAATGTGATTAAACATGGATCGGATCAGCCAGCAGCTAACATCGCTACTAACAGACGCTCAAGGTCGAGCAGACAGCGGCTTTCAGCTCAGAGCGCAGCCGAGCCCAGGACTCTGATAGTGGGCGACTCCATTATCAGAAACATCAGTAGCAGAAATTCAGCAACTTTCTGCTTTCCTCAAGCAACAGTTTCTGATTTGAACAAGGAACTTGGGAAAATTCTAATGAAGCACAAGACTGCAAATCGAATCATCATCCATGTGGGGAAGAATGATATTCGGAAAGAGCAGTCAGAACTCCTTAAGAAGGACTTCAGTGAACTCTTTGAAACACTTCGAAGACTTAAAGTTCAGTCGTTCATCAGTGGGCCACTCCCAGCAAGATGAACTAATGTTTTCACGTTTGCTTGGGCTGAACACATAGCTACAAAGAATCTGCAGCTTAAAAGGAGCCAATTTCATCGATAACTTCAATCTTTTCTGGGGCCATAGACAACTGTTTAAACTGGATGGCCTCCACCTAAACAAACTTGGTGCAAGAGTGCTAAAGGACAACATCTACTTCTCCCTCCGTCATCCTTCAGTAGTGTGTGCCAAACTACTCAACCTGAATGGCACACACACACACCTGGACATGTATGAGTGACCACAGGACTTCATATCAGCTTCCGAGTCATCATGTGGTTGACCGATCCCACAAGGACACTGATAACATCACGCAGTCACAACAAGCACTGCTCATGGACACCATCACGGCTGAGCCCTGCCCACAGAGCTCATCACAGACAGACTGTGACGTATCAGAACAGCTCCAAGAATCAGCATCCAAGGATGACTTTCTGGAAAACAGCCAGGGAAGCCAGGACAACATATTTCAGCCACCAGAAACAACAGAGCCACAGCCCTGCTCACCAGACACATTATCCCTCTCTCCAACATCTCCACTTCTAAGCTTCTCACAGAAAATGGAGGAACTGGTTTATGCTGGGACCAGACTCTCCCACTCTTTTGCTGCAAGCCCCCAGATATCAACTAAAAAACGGCGGGCCCCACAACCACCAAAGCCTGTGGGCCCAGCTCATCCTCCTCCTCCAGTGAGAGCTCTCCGGCTGCTGCCACAACGCCAGGGCCCAAACTCATAGCAGATATGTTCACTGAATGTAAACCTAACAGACCACTCAGATCATTAGGATCAAGTCAGTTAGAAATACCAAGGGTTCACACAAAACAAGGGGAGTCTGCTTTTAGTTATAATGCCGCCCGCAGTTGGAATCAGCTTCCAGAAGAGATCAGATGTGCTAAAACATTAGTCACATTTAAATGCAGACTCAAAACTCATCTGTTTAGCTGCGCATTTATTGAATGAGCACGGTGCGATGTCCGAACTGATTGCACTATATTTTATGTATAATCGTTTTCTTAAATTAATTTTAAACCTCTTAAATCAATTTTTTTTAAATCATTTTCAAATTCCTTGTTTTATTGTTGTGATTATTTTTTATGTAAAGCACTTTGAATTACCATTGTGTATGAAACGTGCTATACAAATAAACTTGCCTTGCCTAAACCTGCATTCACACTGCACTTTGAGTAACTTAAGACATTATGACACTAATAACTCAGCCAAGAGGTCAATCTGTCACATTTACATCCTCTATTGGTCAAATGTCTTCATGCAATGGGAACTCACATGTCTGAATTCACTTCATGTGCAGTAAAAGACAAAATTCACACAGTTCATGTTTCTATAGACTATAGTCTCCAGCTTTCACATCGTTCAATAATGACCATAAAGGAATGCAGTACAAAGTCTAGAGTGAAATCAACAATGCCAGTCTACAGTTGCAGTTAAGCAGAAGAAACAGGCCTAAAAGCTGTGTATTTTGCTTATCTTGCACTTTATAAAAATATAAATGTAAACATGTTGCAAGACAGAAACTCAAACCAGCAGTTTAAAAAGCGAATAATTACTTTGTCTTGACATCCAATCCAGTAAAATGGCAGTTTCAGCAGAACCAGAGGAGACGGATATGGGTCATTGTGCTGCGGTTGACAGTTATCAAAGACAGGAATTAGTTTCCCAGTTAAATGATAAGAAGAGAGGACCATTAACCATGAGGAAGTGACAAAACGGGGGTTGATGAAGAAAAGCAACTCAAAGCGTGAGAGAGAGAGAGAGGGAAGGGATGGGGGTGAAATGCTAATTTTCTGTGTCTGTTCCAAGCAGCTGGATCTGGTATGGATGACATGAATGATGAATTGTGCTGTACTGGTACCACCAGCCTCTCTGCTTCCATTCCTCATTACTGTGTGTGAGAGAGAATACAAAGAGAGGGGGAAAACAGCAGGCAGGGATGTTTCCTTTAATTAACCCACATACCAGCACATCTCCAACAACCACAAATGGCAACACGCACTTTCATTTATCTGCTGCAGTCGTGGGTTCAAATGCAACACCGGCACAATGAAATCAATGCTCCATACACACAATTAAAAGTCAATAGTCAAGCATTAGCTCATATCTTATCGCTATAAGGACCAGCGATAAAACGGTGCAGACGGGGTGTTAATATTGCAACTGTAGAAGGCAATCACTTCCTAAAATAAATGGGGGAAATACTTTTAGGCGAAGCAGGTGAAAAATGAGAAGGAAAAAGCCATGAAATTGGGAGAGAGAGGAAAAGTTGCTTTGCTGGCGAAATAAAAGGGCTAGTCATTATTTTTCAGCCTTGCAGGCTTACAGGACGCAGCAGTTTGTGTGTCTGCAGTTTACTCAAAGGGTCAGAGTAAATGAAAACACAAGCTGGGTTATGGCATAAACAGAAACAAAATAATTTTTCAGAGAAACACAATAACTCAGTATTACACAAATCTGTCTCTTTTTCTCTTGGTTCGGTTCCTTTTTCACTGACGATCTGAATCCAAGCAGTATCAGTGAAAAAATAAATAAAGGTTATTTTTTTTTAAAAGAGAACCTTTAACATCAATGGAACCTTTTCATTGCACAAAAGGTTCTTTATGGTGGAAGAAGGTTCTTTAGATTATTAAAATGTTCTTCAGACTAAGATTAAAACAGTTCTGTTTCACTGAAAGGTTATTTGGGGAACTAAAATGTTGCGAAACCTTTTGCAACCTTTATTTTTAAATAGAATTACTCTGAAATATAAAAAATGGCTGAAAATGCAGCTGACAAAATATCACACCCATTTTTTGTCATTGTGATTGATCTGAACACTAATGTTTTTTTGTTCTACAGAAGAAAAACAAGTCATATGGGTTTGGAATTATGTGAGGGTGAGCAAATGATGACTCACTTTTAGAACTTTGATAATGCACTTTTGGATTTAATATTACCAATAAATGGAATCGGTTTTACCAACCTCCTTTAATGACGTGATATCTGTATTAAATCTTCACCATGCAGGAAACAGCATGTTCCTGTACCCTACACAATAAGTCTAGTCACCTGAATGCCAGGTTTGCACGAGTTACACAAAGAATTTTGTGGATTTGGCCAGACGGATGGGTCATTTTTTAATCTCAATCATCAGACCTCTGGTCTAAGTGCTTCAAAGACACATTTATCTGTCTGAACGACTCTAGGTAAGTACTCTAAATGTGCCAAAAAAGAGAAGAATTATGAAGTCATTAAAGCTTCTTTCCCCCCATACACATTGTTCATCAGACAATATGTGTCCGACCGTCTGTCGGTCCATCCTCTACATGGCCCCGTATACAATATATAGAAGAAAATTCTAGAGATTTCCTTCAATAGCTCAGTGTTTTCATAGTACATAATCTAGATTTCTGTAAAAACACACATGTAGGCCATTAGAGTCGATTGAAAGAGGGGCAGAATAAGAGCATGTGCCATTAAAAAAACAGTGTGTGTCCCATCTCTGGAAAGGATTGCTGACTTTTGTCACAGTTTCGGTATTTATCATCCTTTTGTAGCCTTTCTGTTGAGAAAGCAGCAGGAGGAGGTTGTGCGTACAAATGACAAAATAATGATCTGAGCATCAGTGTTGCCAAGTCTGCGGTTTTCCTGCGGAATTGGGCTACTTTAACATTGTTGACCCATGTCCGCGGGTTGAAGAGACTCCAATAACATGATATTTATCCCCTGGAATGCGAATTTTAGTAGAGAAACCCCACCAAAAGAAACGTGTATTTTACCCCCGAATGCGATTTTTAACTGGGGACCCTCTCGAAACGTGAATTCAGCCTGTGAAAACAAAACCTTGGTGTAAAACTCAGCATGTGCAGGAAATCGAGGAGAAACCAAGCGGCAACCTCCCGGTCACTCGCTTGAAGCCAATACAGAAGTGACTAAAACTGCAATTCATCGACTGACCGCTAGAAGCTGGCTCCAAAAGGGAGTCAGTCCTATAGACTCCCCATGTTAAAATGCCCAACTTTACAGCAGACAAAAACATGTTGAAAGCTTGGTACAAAAAGTGATTTTGGTCTATATAGGTAATTTTGCCCTTCATGACAACTGTGAGGGGGGTGATTTTTTTTATAACTCATCTGTTTAAATTATATTAAGCCTTTAAGTTCTGCATAATTAAGGGCATGGCCACTTGAGTGACAGGTGGACTGTGCTCTGCTCCAGAGTTTAAGACTGTGAAACTTAAAAAATGGCTTTAAAGATTTTTATTTGTCCAGAAAAAAATAATTATGAGTAGGACACTGGAAATCTGGCAATTAGATGTTTTACGATTACTTATTGTTGCCAAGTTATCTAGTCGTTGCTTGTTTACAGTGCTTTGTTATATGGAGCAGTTTGTTAGATCGCGATCTAATTCTCATTTCGACCAAAAACGAAGTTATGGTTTTTTGTCTTTGCATGGCAGCACTGCCGTCACCATAGACGGGCGTGGTTTCAGCAACTAGCGCCTCAGCTTCACCCACGTCCTGCCTTTTTGCCCATTTTCGATTATCCGGGAGTGATGCACGGTGACGCGCTGCCAAGATGGCGGCGGTCGGCTCTGCCCACTTTATGCTTCAAAAATGCTCTTTTGAAACCTACGAGTGACGTCACGGAAACTACGTCCATGTTTTTTTTTTACAGTCTATGGGAGAAACACACCACAGACCTTGATGCATTTTTCACAATATACCTTTATTATCTTAATAAATACAAAAAAAACAACAACACTGTGATGTTTAAAGAAACAAGTATTAAAAAAGACACTAAAATGCATTAGACATTAGAAATATCAATATTAATTTTGGTATGTTCTGTAAGTGACATCTTTGTCTTATGGACATTTAGTGTACCGGCATGTTTTCAGATGGAAGAGAACATAATGGAAATCCACTGTCGACAGGGCCAAAAAGGAAGAGAGAGCATAGCAATCCATCAGGTACAAGGGGTGGATAAATGATTCAAAATAGCGAACATGGAATGAACTCTCTTACGTGAGGATGCATATGAATATATACATTTATATACACCCACATCAACACCACCAATATAGATGTAAAATCACCTGAGATACTCGTTCGCACCTCATTATTCCAAACAGCTGGACACTACTAGCATTGAAATAATGTGAATTCCGAGAGAAAGACATGGGACGTCGGCCCGGTTTGGGAGGGCTCTCCTCAGTAACGTTGTACAAAAACGAAGATGGAAATAACGAAAGAAAACAGTAATTTCACCAGTAACTCCTGAAGTTTCCACAGTAAAAATATCCTTTTTGAGCAGCCTTTTGTCAATTTTGTTTTTATAATATATTTATATATGTAAAATTTCATCAAGCAAAAAGAACCAACTGGACTGTTCGATAAACGTATTGTAATGTAGTGGCCAAAGACAGTGGAAATGTTTTCTGGAGGTCTGACTGACGTTTTACAGCACACACCGAGGACGTGGAAAAATCATTCGACCACTATGCCTTAGCGATCATGTGAGAGATATTGCCGTATTTTTGCAAAGTCAAATGCATAATGTTATTGGCTTTAGCTCGATAGTCATTTTGAGACTTCCGCATGTGATTACAGGACGAATATCTGAATCAAGATACCAATGAATGTGGATTTATGGATCCTAGTGATTCAGTGCCCTGCATAGGTAAAGTAGAACTTGAAAACAAGGCTTTGGGACATTGTCAGAAATATAAAAAAAAGATACATTAAGTGCTCAACGAAAACTTTAAATTAGTTACCTGAATTTATTCTCCACTCGTGATTTAAGACATGCGCAGAATCTCAAGACAAGCACGGGAACTGACATCTACAAGACCTCTAGAGTAAGGCGGAAGGCAGGGGCATTGTAGTCTTGTTCATATGGCTTTTAAATGACTCACTTTTCAAGTGCTTGTAATCAAATTTTGAGCGAAGATCAAAAAATTAAAAAGCCCAAAGTGAACTATTCACCTCCAAACGTTATCCAAGCTGGTGTCTATTAATTTTGCTATGCTCAGATGGATCAAATTAAATACTAAATGCAAAACAAAAGCAAGCGGCAAAAAGTGAGCAAGGGAAGAGGCAAAGTTGGTACCTGTAGTCCAATGTAGTTCAAATATCTAGCCTAAATATGTTCCAGTTGGACCAAGTGGACTAGACTGAGTAATATTACCTAGTAGGGACAGCTGGATGTGTTTAAAATAGAACCACTTAGGATAAATTTCCCTGCAAACTGTTTCCCAACCCATCTGTGACTATTTCCAGCACGGAGAGGATCTGGTTCCTCTCGCAGAAACCCCACTGCCGAAAGTTCTTAACTCATTTCGTCAGAACTGTAAGTCTTACTGCCGGCATAGATGCAGGCATATCTTAATATATCTCTGTACATGGTTATATATTTTCTTATCTCTAGTTACAGTACAGAAACTCCCCTTCACATTTCCTTTTCTCCAATTCTTCATGTCAGCAGGAGCTATGGTTTTGTGCTTATCACCAAAATTGCAGTGCAAAAGAAAATAATTAATTATAATAATGACAACAATTAATTCATGAGAAATATTAACAAATGATGGATGACAACATAATTTATATGGCACCACAGCCCATCAATTCACATATCGTACAAACGACCAACAGCGTAAGAGGGAGGAGAGCGCAGAAACAGAACTCGGCTTGCATAGCAATGCAATAACAATAATGTCATTTTCCATCTCCGATGTCAAGAATATATTTACAGGAAACTTGATTTCCTTTTCACAAGTTCACCAAAGCTGGGCGACTCAGATCTCAGGCCTTCCATTGTTTTTTTTATTTTGTCCTCAACATTTTTCTTTTTTTCTGTGAATGAATAGTTTAAGGAGGAAGGTGAGGGATGTTGCGGATCTTGTGGGTTGCATGTCCATCTTTACATCACATTTACAGTTTGTCCTTTTCATATTTTTTTCTTTTTTTTTTCCTTCTTCCTTCCAAAGCTTTACGAGTTCATTGCACCAAGCAGGTGAGGCATTTCCAGAACAGATAAAGGCATTCTTCAGTTTCCATCAAAAAGGCTCACTCTGTAAACAATAGAAAGAGAACATGCCAGTCAGTTAGTTTTTTATACAGCTCTAGAAAAGGTAAACCAGCAATACGACCAGAAAACATCAAAGTTCCAAACTTAGAGTTGTACCAGAATAACCTGTTCAGACTCACATAACTCTCCAGAGTACTGCGTGTTGGTCCCCATGTAGCTGCTTTCGCCCTGGTACTGTCCCCTCGTCCCTTCACCTTTACGAGAACCCGTTGACCCTTTAGAAGAGGCCGTCCCAGATGAGCTGTGGCCCCCAGGAGATGGGAATGATGGTTTGTTGTATGGCAATATGGCCTCTTCTGAAATCATACAAATATCCAAACCATACATTTAGTGGCAATTAAAATTGTTTTAGCTTTTTCAGTTTGGAACATGTTCATGATTGGTTTCTGACTAATACCGAGGTGACCAACTCTTGGCAGCTTTGACCAAACCCTACTCATTAGTAATATGCTCCAATGGCTAAGTGAATCTCCACACCAAAGTTTAATATGAAAATTAAGACATATGAGACCAAACCATACAGGTTGCCCAACCCACATCCCCCTTTGTGTCGAGCCAGATCCAGGCCTGGTTCTTTATGCTTCGTTTGGGCTGGAAACCCAAAATGGTGGATCCTAATGATCAGACAGGCACAGATGGAGCTCGGCTTCATTGCAGCGTGTGTGTGTATACAGTGAAAAATGAGGGCTGGAACGATTAGGGTACATCTGTGCAGCTAAGTGTGCCTCCTGTCTGCTGGTTCCTGGAGAAGGCCGGTGTTAGCCATGGAAGAGCTCAGTAAGAGGGGGAGACAAGGCAATCTGTTTGCCCCAGCTTGGCTTCCTTACAGCAGGGACCATAAATGAACGCCAAGGGTCCACAGCTGGTGCTGTCAAACATCTGCCTCTGATGACCACGATAGCAAGATAATATTTTACAGACCTGCTCTGCTGAATTAAGAGTGTTTACTATGCTAGATTGATTCAACTCATGTGGACATGTAAGATCAGGTTCAGGTCTTTCATAAAAACATATTTCATATTTTGTGTCATTTAAAAGGAAGTCAAAACCCCAAGAGGCAATTTCTGCTGAAGACTTGGGCCAGGCTGATTAGAGATAGCTTGGTGCTGGTCTACTTTGGAAGCTGATTGACCAAAATGTCTTTCTGGAAATGAGTGTTGACTAAGGACATCTTGGTGCTGAAGACCAAGTCCAGTCTTAAGTTGGGTAGCACAAGTTTGGTGTTGGCCTAGTTTTTTGCTGGTCTAGTTGGTGAACCATTAAAATTTTGGAAGCTGGTTGACCAAAATGTCTTTCTGGACAAGGTGGTTGACTAAGGAAGTCTTGGTGCTGAAGGCCAAGTTTAAAATTAAGCTGTTTAGCACTAGTTTGGTGTTGGCCTAACTCAGTGGTGTCCAGTCCTGCACCTTGAGGGCCACCTTCCAGACTTTAGTTTCAACATACCTGACAAGAAGTTTCTATCCCTCTTGATTGGTTTAGATGTATTATTTAGGGTTGGAGCTGAACACTGCAGGACTTTGGCCCTCCAGGAGCAGGACAGGACAGCTGTGGCCTAGCTGATGAACAGCCTGGCTATGCTGGTTTGGATTCTTGGAAGCTGGTTGAAAAAGAACTCCTTGGTGTACAAGTAACTACCTAACTAGTATCACCTGTTTGGAACCAGTATTCAAAATCTAACACTGATTCTAGTGTGGTTTCTCCTTTATGTCTCATTTTAAGACCTCAATGTGTAAACAGAGTTTAAGGTAAACCGTCCATCATCCTACCTGAAACAGGACAATTTTTCTGTCCTCTTCTGCTCTCTTCTCCTCTATCTATGGATCCCAGTCTATCCTGGGCATGTTGGTGGCGCTCCAGTGAGGTTCGGGCCTGCCGGTCCAAGGAACTCTTCATCTCCTCTAGGCCCATCATGGGTTGCCTCTCCAAGGAGCAAGCCTTGTGGTCAGAGGGGTTGGGCACGTTCCTCGCCCCCTGGACACGAGCTGTCTGGCAGGGTGGAGGCTCTGGTGGTGGAGGCAGATCTGGGAAAGAAGCAGGAAGGACCACTTGAATTCAAACAATAGGTATGGCATTTCCATTTATGCACATTGTACATTTATCATCATTTGACATTAGGTGTCTTTTGTGTCTACATAAATGCCCTCAAAAGGGTAATATTGATTTAATTCTGTTTGATAAATTATTATAATGGCTTGGATATTAGCTATTGCTACATGCATTTGCTTATGACCCCAACTGTCTCCTTTAACCAATGCTGACTTTCACATTAATTCGATAAAACATGCAAGAGAGATCTGCTATCTACTGTAATGTTTTTTGGCCTTCAAACGTGGTCTAAACCAAATTAATTAATCTGTGTGTCATTGCATACATAATTCATTAACTGATATATACAGTATTTTTGGTTTAGTCTTCATGGATTAAATTGATCTAAACTAAACCAGGCTTTGGAATTATCTGTTAAGTAAAAACTGGACTAAACCTTACCATCAGCGCTGGCATCACGGCGGTGCGGGGCAGTGCCAGGGCCTTTGTGTTTGCGGGTGGGCCTTGCTGCCCGCTGGTGACCCAGGCTGTGTGTGCCCACCGTGCTTCCATCTGTGGAGAATGGGCTAGCGGGACGAGGTCTATGAGGTAGACCTTTATCTGCAGGGAGCAAAGAACTTTGGTTAGCTCAATGTTATCGAAACGCTACTTACAGAGATGATAAACGAATCTTGAAAGGGAAGCATGGCAGGATGCTCAGGAGGAGGGCGTATAGCTTGTTAGTTTGATTCAGAAGCAACAGAATCAATCAATACATTTAATTTCTATTGCAAAGCCTGTTGGAGAAACGGTTTAAGATTGTAGAAATGGTTTCATTGAAGATCATTATGGAGTCAGAAAGAGGCATGAAGTCAAACTTGAAGTGCATGATAAAAGAAACTGAAGACATCAGCGCCAGATCTGTTTCCAGTTAATTAATTCCCTTGAAGTGTAAACCGAATCGCTTCACTGAAAGCGCAAGACCAAAACCCTGCTAAGTGAAAACAGCCATCGGCAACACCAAGCAAATCCATAAAGATGTTAGTATTTGCACCGCACTGCTTCACCAAGAGTACACCAACGTAAAATCAGAAAGCAGAAATGCATCTTCATTCTGTTAAGAGTGAGCCAAATTGCAGTTAGCAAACACCAGTCTTCCAGACTCGAATTCCTGTTTCCCCCAAACCGACCTCTCTTGCTCAAACTTGTGCCATCCAGACGGTAACCAGCCTTGTCTGCGGCCGCCACCAGGGCTCGTGCAAAGCTGCACTGGGTGAAGAATGAGCCGTCAGAGGAGCTGCCGGCACTAGACCTTCTGCTGGATAAGTTTCTGTCATCATCTTCTGAAGCTGAGCCCCAACCGTTCACCATAGAGCCTGGAGGGGAGCGGCCGCATGGGTGTTAGATTGACCAGGTTTGCTAGTTTTAAATTCCAGAAAAACGGGACGTACTCTGAGATTTTACTTTATAAATATGCAAATGCTAATAAATTATTAATGCCTTTATAAAGGCAAATGGTAATCTAAATTTATCAGAGTAATATAATGGGGCTTTGGTGTGTGCTGGAAATTATTATTCTCTTATCTAAATAAAGATGTGTTTTATAGCACAGGTGAGTTATGTTTGATAAGAGATGAGTCAGCCACCTTCATAATTATTAGGTATTGCCATTGTTGTGAAACTAATAAACAAGACAAAATGACTGAGGAGGGTAGATTATGGAAAACATTAACAGCCAAAACAAAACAAAGAAGCAAAACACCAAAGCACACAGAAACAGAGAAAAAAGATAAAACAAAAGAAAACAAACAAACAAACAACAACAACAAAATCACATCAAACAAAAAAATACAAAGCAAAACAAACTGACTGAGGAGGGTAGAATGGAAAACATAGAACAGCCAAAATACAAAAACAAACAAAAAAACAATACAAACAATACAAAACACGAGACAAAATGAAAAAAGAAAAACAAGAAAAAACAAAGACAAAACAAACAGAATAAAGGCTTGAGTCAATGAATCACTGTTACATTACAGTCATAATTTATTAACTAAAACATTTAATAATTGTTGGTTCACTAATCCAAGCTGTTAGTTTTTTTTCTTTCAGTAACATATCATACTTTCATCCTACATATAAACGTACACCCACCACCTGACTACACATCACGACCTCACTTCCTTTTGATTGCTCTGATGGGAAGGAACACATGCACCTGCGCATGGCCTGAGGTGAAGCAGCTGATATCGCACACAGAAACACGCAGCATGATCAAAGCAACCACACGGCTACGTGCTGTTCTTCTTCTTTGGCACTTGTCAGATTTATGGCATGGATTTTTTTGATTGATGGCAACCCGGCAAAAACATCCTCGGGGAAGCTGATGTGAGATGGCACGACTATTGTTTAATGATCCGAGAGGAAAGTTAAGGGTAATATATCTGGTTTTAAGTATGTTTCAAGATTTAATATCAAGCTAATTAGGTCTTGGTGACAGATTTATGTCAAGTATTGTTACAGTTTGTCAATGATAAAATACTTTCTATCCTAATATCCAGAAAAAGTAAAAACCCTCCAAAAGAATACACACTGAAATAGTGTAGTGCTTATAGCTTAAAAATGCAGCTTTTAAAAAATACTACTAAATTAATAGTTATTTATAAAAAGAATAGATAAATAATAATAATAATTTGTATTATAATATAATAAAAAAATTATATTATAGTATGTGCACATATAACGAATTTCAAAGCACTGATACAAAAAAGAAAAAAAAAAAATCAAAATACTTACTGCCCCACAGCTTAATATGCAGAAAAATTAAAAACACTCAAAAACACTCTCTTTTTTTGGTAGCATTAAAAAATATTTACTACTAAAAACTACAGTTATTTATAAAATAAATAATAATATGTATTGTTTTTATTATAAATACAATTAAACATTTTTTTTACTACTAATAATAAAAAATTTCTTTAAAAAAATAATAATAAACTTTTTGTATATATTTATAGTATTTAATAGTATTTATTTTTATTTAGTATTTAGTATTTATTTTTATAATATTTATTATATATAATTACTATTATTGAAAATCTGTGTGACTATATTTACAGTGTAAAGTAAATACTGCTTGTTGCATAAAACCCTTAAAAAATCGCAAATATACAAAGGATTTAAAAGCACCAACATACATTTAGTTTGTTTCTCTTGTCTAAAAAAGAAAAGAAGAATTGGAAGCAGACACACACACACACACACACAAAACTCTTCCTAGCATTCTCTTTCTTTTAATTTCCAAAGAAACTGCATACGGCTTTGTTTCGCTAAAAAAAGTTGAGTCCCTTGAGACTGTCTCTCAGCAAAGCAAGACTGCATATAATGAATTGGATGTGCTGGCAGAGACAGAGGCGGGTACAGAGCTCCACATCAGAGAGGACGGCTCCTGCAGAATACCTGCACAACGCCTCAGCGCCTCCTGCCTCCTCCAGAGACGACATCCTCTCTAACAACCAGCCACCTAAAACAGATTCCTGAAAATACCAAGCTTTCACTCTTCACCGTATAATAATGATGCCAGCTGCAAAACAATAACAATTCTCCGGCCAAAATAAATCCTGGATCATGTCCGCAAAACCAAATGTTTTTATACAGCGTGGCTCAACCATGAAAAGAACTTCCCACAAATTGTTGCTAATTTGGAGTTGGCAGTCACAAACGGCAATGTTTGAAGCTAGAATACTGTAGCTACTACAAATATGGGGCTAATACAGATTTTTTCCCCCCAGTAATGTCTATTTTTGACACAATTGAAGCGTCTTTCCATTCCGATAATCCACTGTTAATATTCACAGCTCGACTAAATGGAGTTACGCAGGACTGTAAAACTATTCCAACACCCTGCTGCCGTTAAAGCTGATTTACACTGCCCTGAGCCCTCATCTGCATATTGTTAAGCATCGTAATCATTCCCCTTGACGAGTAGGCGGAGACGCCTGCCTCAGGACACGTGACCTCACACTCTGCAGTCGGTGCAAGGTTTTATGGGAGCAAAGTGGAGCAGGACAGTGAGCTCACTGCTCACATTACAACTCCAATAAAACCCCCTCACTATTTCACAAACTCACAAGTTGTGTATGCAATAAATAATGAAACACAATAAAGGAAGATATGTTCCAGTGATCTTTATTTCACCTTAACTAAGCTGCCCAAAAGAAAGAACTGTTAAAACGGTTTTATTCT
Organism: Sinocyclocheilus grahami; assembly: GCF_001515645.1. Classification (NCBI taxonomy): domain Eukaryota; kingdom Metazoa; phylum Chordata; class Actinopteri; order Cypriniformes; family Cyprinidae; genus Sinocyclocheilus; species Sinocyclocheilus grahami. The sequence goes on from NW_015505856.1 coordinate 581,742, forward strand.
CTTCAGAAAGGACACATCTCTGCCTTCGGGTCTGGCAGGAACCCGGCACTAGTGTAGTGTCAGTTTGGTGCTATTGTGGGCAAAAACAAAGAACACTGGTGGAAGAAAGCAGTAAAAGGAAGCTGTCAAGAGGGTTACAGGAGGAAAGCACTGCTTTGTGTTTCACCAGATATCTCAGTCCAGAGAGATGTCAGAGACGACCAATACTACAGTGTTCAGGGGACCTCAGATGCACCCAGAGGCGGACTTAACCATTAGGCAAAGGTAGGCGACCGCCTTGGGCCCCCAAAAGCCAAGGGCCCCCTAAAATGCTTTTTATATGCGAGATGCGTGTTCAATGCGGACGTGCAAGTGGTTGCTCTGGTGTACATTACCACGACAACTGTCTGTGCGTCCGCGTTCAACGTGCTTCTTCAAAAGAGTAGGGCGATGTAGAAAATGGGGACGGAATCCCGGAATCTATTCATAAAAACGAATTTTACTGTGTAACGTGGAATGTGACGGAATGAACGGCGCAGACGCGAGTTTCGTTTGCTATTTAAGCACGTGCAACGCTCGCGGTTGTCGTCTGTAGTAGCTAAATAGAAAAATATTTTTTTTCCATTTAATATTCACATACACTAGTCCATATCGCGGTTTTGATTGAAGTGCACTGAATTGCATTTGATTTATTCATTCAATATTTGATGAATTCCGTGACATTGCTCGTTACACAGTAAACTTCTGTTGTGTAGCATTTTGAATGTACAAAAATTAAAGGGTTTGTTTAATTTTCATTGATTACCAGAAAAATTACCTTCATTTGATTACCAGAAAAATTAAAATACACAACACTAATTTCTAAAAAGTAAATAAAATTTAAATTTCATAGGGCCCTATTATTGTATACAAATTAATAAATTAAGTTGTTTTCATGAATTCAATTAATTAGATATGTTTTTGATTAAACCATTAAAATGGAATACAGAAAAATGGAAATGGAAATCGCAGAATTTGGGCCCTAAGAATGTAATTTTTGTTAAACTTTTAATAGGCCTAAATTTCTGCTAAATTATACAAGTTTCATGATTTTAATTAATTACACATGTTTTTTTGTTAAAATTTATTATAATCATCCAGAAAAATTTAAACGAAAAAAAAAAAACTGAATACAAAAAAATT
>NW_015505856.1:583073-583727 GCF_001515645.1 Sinocyclocheilus grahami
AAATTAAACTTAGGCTAATTTGGGAAAAATAAAATGGATTTCATAGGGCCCTACAGATATCATGCATCTGAAGATATAATTTTAATACCAAGCAACAGTGCATATTATATAGGGCCTATTTTAATTTTTTTTTATGATTTTTTTTTTTTTTTTGTGAAAGAGCCAAGAAGGACCATGCACAGTCACTTTCCACACAGGCACACTTCATGCTTGCTTGAAATAATCCTTAAGCATGTACATTTATAATTTCCTTCAGTTTAATTTAAATGTGCAATTAAAAAAATAAAAAATAAATGTATATTTTAAAGTTTAGAATTAGACAATTGCATAGTGAAAATTACTTCAAAGCACCACCTAGTGTCCAACCTACTCTAATACTATTAAAACCTGTTTAAATGTGAACAAGGGATTTACAACATTAAAGAAATACTTTATTTATAACATGTACATGAACAACTTTGGGACACGGTCGTGCAGCAGCGAGCAACAGTGAAAGAAACCTCAAGGTTGTAAATGTGTGAAATTGTATAGGGCCCCATTCCTGTATTTTGCCTGGGCCCCCCAAATCACTAAATCCGCCCCTGGATGCACCTCAGATGTCCAGTTTATCTATCTATCTATCTATCTATCTATCTATCTATCTATCTATCTATC
>NW_015505856.1:584056-605567 GCF_001515645.1 Sinocyclocheilus grahami
GTTTATCTATCTATCTATCTATCTATCTATCTATCTATCTATCTATCTATCTATCTATCTATCTATCTATCTATCTATCTATCTGTCTACCTGTCTACCTGTCTACCTGTCTGTCTATCTATGCACCCATGATAATGCATTCAAGTGCAATGATAATGCATACATCTCTGCCTGATTAGAGGAACACCACTGGCCCACTTTTCCTCAATCCTGTGGTAAATTTGAGAACAGAGGACTTTTAGTTTCTAACCCTGCAATGTCATTCCCTTCACGTGTCCCCTATGACAGACGGCCCATAAAACCCTTTCAATAAGTTGTAAAATGGAAATGGTGCCTCCTGTCTTCAATGGGGAAATGGAGCCATGAACGTGAGATTTATTCAAAATCTTCATGGGAAAATGGAGGCCGTGAAGGCTGTGCTTGAGTAAAATCATTTTGCTACTTCTTCATATATAGAAAAATATAGCAATATAACAAGAACAATAATACTACTACTAATAATATAAAAATACAGTAAAAACAGTAATATTGTGAAATATTACTACAATTTCAAATAACTGTTTTCTATTTTTAAATGTTTTAAAATATAATTTATTCCTGTGATGACAAAGCTGAATTTTCAGTCTTCAGTGTCAGCTTTTATTTGAAAAAGAAATATTTTGTAACATTATAATGTCTTTACTGTCACGTTGTTGCTAAACAAAGTACTAGTTTTAATAATAATAGTAAAAACGTTCTTGATTTTTGAACAGTTTTATATATTTCAGCCCCCCCCCCCTCCTTGCGGCCTTGCTTTTAGTCTTTTATTCTGTTTCTCCTCATAACGGTTATTAGAGTTTATCCCCAAATGCCTGAACAAACTGGATTTCAGTAAGCCCATTTTCAGGTGAGATGGGAATAAACAACAAGCACCCACCACACACGTGAGAGCTTTTATTTGAAAAAGAAATATTTTGTAACATTATAATGTCTTTACTGTCACGTTGTTGCCAAACAAAGTACTAGTTTTAATAATAATAGTAAAAACGTATAAATAAAAATAAATTTTATTTTTATTTATACGGAGCAAAAAGTATTTTACCATGCTAGGGCAAACAAAGCCACCACAAGCGGTACACATGTGAATAAACCATGACCGGTTTCCATATAAACATCAGCAGTACAATCTCAAAGTGCCCGCTGGACTGAAATATGCTGCTTTTAGATTATCAGTACCTCTGTTTTATTGTCTTAACTTTATGCTGCACATGCTGTTGAACTGTAATTTGATATGTGGGTAGATCATATTGTTTGGTGTCTCTGACCAAATGGACTGCATTTTAATTAACTTTTTAAATAAAACATTATATCGATTTTTGTCTCTACTGTCCATGCTGGGTTCAAACTGAGTCCTGAAATGATTTAAGAGAGATAGAAATCCCAGATTATGAGGATGACAGATGAGATAATGAGCAAATGACATGACCACCCCTTCATTGAAAGAACGCAATCTGCACCGGACATCTAACTATGCACCAAACTGAATAGTTCAAAGGTTTAGATAGGTTTAGCACTTTATGCTTTTTTCGAAGAACTTCAGAATGTTCTTTCAAAGGAAAAGTGAGAAATTAATAAAAAAATGCACGCTTACCCGTAACAGAGCTGTCTAGGTTGTCCATGCTGGAGCCTGGCGTGTTTTCGATGCCCCTAATTGGTGGCGACATCTCATATCCTTCGTCCTCCTCCTCATCGTCGTCTTCGTCAGGAAGGTCTGTCTCAATATCGGACACTAGGGTGCTGGAGATGTAACCCACAGGCGGCGTGGGGGCCAGGGGCACGTAAGGCCCACCCTGCATGTGCCTACAGAGAATTCAAGAAGTCAAACATGAACATTCCACGCTTTTTTTGCATAACCAGGCAAGAGCTTCAAGGGTTGTCAGCGGGAGACAAAGGGTGTCAATGAGCGACAAGCCTAGACAAAAGAGAAATGCGTGGCGTGTGCTGTCTGTCAGGCGAAATTTGGTATTCCTAGAACATTCTTTTCATCACTCTGATGAATTGGAAAAATTCGGCTAATTCAGCAGCACCGTGGTCTGCATGCTAACACAATGACCTACTAATTGCAGCTTGAAGAGGATACAATGGCAACCACCACAGGCATGTCTTTGCTGTGGCTGTCACCCACTAGACAGCTAGATTCTATGACAGCCTTACTGTGTGTCTATATATATGTGTATCGGTCTGTGTTTGTGCAGTGCTGCTGCTGCTTTGATGCGGTCTGTGCCAGGATTTGGATATAATTATGGGCTCTTCCCAGTAGTCACAAATGTTCTATGAGCAACATAGTCATTATGGTGGTAACATGACATCTTCCTCCTGACAAGTGGAGGCCGTTCCCTTCACAGTGCCGACTGTAATAAGCAGAAGTCGGCTTATCTTGGATATATATATAGCATGGGGGCTTTATAAGTTACACAGTCTGGGGGGGGGTGACTATCAGTTTTTTACATATTTAATTCAGCTACATTCACTTTTTTCATTTAAATTATGCTTTTATTGAAAATGACTAACAAATGCGGTCCAATAAAAACAGATTTGATAAAATTCAGTTTAATTCAGTTTCTGCTGGTAAAAAGGAAGCCAGTTAATTCAATTCAATTCAAATTTATTTGTATAGCGCTTTTCACAATACACACTCAAGTAAAAGAAAAAAAAAACTTTGAATCTTCAATGTTAAATAGTCATTTTTATATTTCACAATTGCATTTAGTGTCTCTAGTGCCCAAACCTTTTACTACAAAGGGCCAAAAAGCAATCTTGGAATGTGAGTGTTGCATTATACCCTAGTATATTAAACAACATTTTTAAAATCAAATTCACCTATATTATCTACATTTTAGTGTAATGAGTTCTTACCAAGTCTGTTTAGCCATGTCCAACTGGTAAGCGCGGGTTAGCTCATCTAGGTGGGTTTGGAGCATGGGCTGTATTTCTTCACGTGGGGATGGGCTCAGTGTGGCTGTGGACTGTTTGCCAAAGGAAACTGCTGCAGGGGAGGAGGCCACGCCCCTTATAGGAGGAGTGGGCACCCGTTCTTCCTCTTCCTCCAACTCATCCTCTAAACCCTGATGGAGGTATGTCTGCACTGGCAAGGGTGGGCCCCAACCATCACTATCATATCTGGAACAAATGAGCATTGAAACAAAATGAAAATTGACCACAGACAGGTCCCTGTGGCACACCACCAATACGTGTGTGTTAGGTATGAGAAAAATGAATCTTATTTTTATTTATTTTTATTTTTTAGAAATGTTAGTCTAGCTAACAGTTATGGATATAGTGAGACCCATGTTTAGCAACATAGTGGTAATGGTGTAAATCTTGGGTTAAATGCAAAAAATCTTGATGGATTTTGAAGCTTTACTGGTTCTTTAATACAGGCTGATCTGGCAGAACGGCTGCATTTTTTAAAATTTCCCAGAACTGTACTTATACATGCTGAAATAATACATTTCATAAAGCCAGCGTTCATTAGAGGAATTTGTCAGTGCACATCCCGTAGGACATAACCGTTTTAATCTGAAGCCATTAAAGACAGTGTCGAGATTTACAGCGTAGAAGACTACTCATTTGCCAGAGAGCCTATTAAGCCCAATGACTCTCCGAGATGGAAATTAACAGGGTTGAAAGGCAAGCACACCTCTCCAGCAGGATATTTAATTTGTATCACCACCCTCATGTTTTCTTTTAACTATACAGATGGGGCGACGCTGATGTCAGACGAGTGGAATGCCATCGAAGGCGAAAGCACATTAAAAGTTGCTGAGCATGAACAGCTTGTCAAAGAGGGTTTTAATATTACATATTGTCTATTTATAATGGACAATAAATAAATAATTTAGTGCTAGTGGTCTGATTAACTCTCAAAGGAACAAATAAATACCATTAGCAGATATAATATATTAGCTAGCAAGAACAAGACTTTGAACAATTTCTTACGAACATCACGGACGGTTTTATTTTAAACCACCATTTTTATCACTTGATGGGAAAAATCCAATGCTTAATTACATGGATCATAATTTCTAGATATTATAGATATGACCACTGAATTTGCAGTGTAGATTGTCACTACTACTTGTACTGAGTAGAGTTGAATGAGTTTCTCTGAACCCTACCCTCCTCCGTCATGGTGCTCTGAGGCATAGTAGTCCATCTCTGTGCCTGGAAGAGGGTGGACAGGAGGGGGAGGGAGTGGAACATTAGCCCAGTTGGAGCCATTCATCTTGGTGGGCTTGGCGTTTGCTTTGGTCTTCTTCTTCTTTCCACCTTTCCCACCTACAATAGCAAAAGTTGGGGATACTTGTTAGAGCTTGAATGCAGAATGATGTCACATGATTAGACAATTTCCATGTTTTCACCTTAAAAATAAAATTGATTTATTCCCCCCATGACATGTGCTTGAAATTATCTATGCTAAGTGAAGGCTCTTGCAGTGCCACTGTCAAATGCAAATGCTTGTATGTTAGAATGTACAACTCCTCTGGACACAACTGCTTTCAAAATGTTCCCAAGCCAAAACGGCCATAAAAGCAATCTCAAGGCTGCGTGGTGAAAGAAACAGCTTGCAGCATGTCAATGGCTCAAAGACTGAAGACTAAAAAAAATTACTGAAGAAACCTTTGACCTCCTTTTAACTACGATTGCTATTCATGCAACTTGCTGGAATATTTGTTTACAATTCTATTCTAAGAATATGCACTTCATTTTCTTCACTCTAAGAAAAAGTATTAGGAAAGTAACAGAATGTGTCAAAGATAGAAAGAAAAAAGCCTTTTGAACTTGAATATTATGCATCCACAATCTCCCTGGACAAAGGATTTGGCAAATTATGCACTTGCCCAAGAACTAGTACGAAGGATAGTAATTAATCACCCTTCTGTCACAATCTAATTAACAAAACCATCTAAATGTAATGGCCATCAATGCCAGATTAAGACATTTGGGACGAGGACGTGATGTGTGTCCTCCACAGACTGCATGCAGAGGTGGCAGGATTCATTACTGTAAATTATTAATGCCGCCGCTGGCAAACTCGATATGACCAGTGCATTGCCGCATGTTGCCAGATCCTCCCGCGTTTCAAGCCAGGCATAAAATAGCTGAGGCTGATGGGAGTCAGACACATGGCCAAATGCAAACAGGGGGGAAAACCTTCACTGGCAGCACTTGTGCTGTATGGGATCCTATCTGTCATCATCTGACTCTGTCTGCCAATGGCCTCTAATCGTCCCTGCCGCCTCAAAATGTTCCGATTCAGGCAACCCTGCGGCTTCAAACCTCATGTTATTTAATATGATGCCAGGACTCTGACAGGGCTATACATTAAATCCAAAAAACTCTTTATAAAAGCCATGTTGAATCATATTCAAGGGCTATGAATAGACTATCTTCCCTGGCTCTTAAAAGACCATTCCACCCAAAAATGAAAATGATGTTCCAAAACCATATGATTTTCTTTCTTCCGTGAAAACCAAATAAAGAAATTTGAAGAACTGTACTGGTCAATGAGTTGAATTAAAGACTGAGGCTGTCACGCTTTAAAAAATATGCAAATTCAACATAAAAGTGGTCCCCATGACTAGTAATTTTAGATTTTATAGTATTTTACGATTAGTTTGTGTTAAAAACAGTTCCAAATGTAAGTAATTTGCTGGCAAAAATAACTAGTTCTTCTTTGTGCATTAGGGAAAGTTCATGAGACGCATTCTTTTGAATCTTTTCAAACAACTGGTGTTTTCAGTTCAAAAACCCAGTTCAGGCCAGCATATGTGAACTGGTTCGATAAATTGATTAATGGTTGATCAAGTTCACAAAACCGTGTCTAAATGAATTGGTCACAAAACAGACTGATTTGGCTCTTGAGTATATAATAAGTGTTGTTATTGTTACCTAAAATTATAAGTATAAATAAAAAAATAAAATGACAAAAGAACATGAAAACACTAAAACAAACCAAAATTAAATTGAAAACTGAAAAAAATTAAAAAATAAAATGTAATTCAAACTATTAATATATACTATGATAGTATATAAATACTAAAGAAACTGATTGTTGAATAAATGCGTGTTCCACATAAAAAGTTATCGTATGGCTTCAGAAGTATAGTATATATACTTGAAATATAGTCATATGGACCACTTTATGATGTTTTTTTGTCCTTTGCTTGAAAACCTCTGTTTAAATTCATCGTACAATACCTAGAGAGCAACCAGTAATAAAAAATAAAGAGAGAGAGAGTGAGAGTGAGTGTTTTCAAAATATTATTTTTTGGTTGCACTGTTCCTTTAAGAAAAGCAAAAACAAGTGTGAAAGAATGAGCACAAGAGAATGAGTACTGTAGCTATGCACAGTTTAAGGCATATTTGTCATACGATGGCTGACGTTTATGATACTCTCGGCAGCCGGCCTATTAGAGAGCGTTCTCATCACCAGAACTTCTCGCTGACGGTGCGCTATTGTTCCGACGGCCGAGGGAGAGCGGGAGGCATTAGGAGTCTTGCGGAGGGATGGAAGTGTCAAACGAAGATGAATAAAGTATAGTAGTAATAAAAAAATAACAACAGGCTAGAGGCAGAAGTGGCTGGAGTGGGGAGAAGTAATTGGGTTTCCTAATCGTTCCTCTGGGTGACGCGTGGCGTCAGCCAATAAATGGAGAGATGGCGTGATCACTCAATCACTCCCTCACTTCCTCTCTCTTTCCTCCTTTCTTTCTCCCTCTGTTTGTCGAGTAGAGGGCATAAATAATGTAAACGAGTCTCTGCTGAGGAGTCGGGCAGCTCCTGAAATTACCAACATAAGAAATGTGAGGAAAACAGAGAGGAACGGCGCCGTGGGACGGCAGAGACTCGACTGACAAACATGAGGTCGTTTTCTGAATTAGGCCAAAGCAGGCCGGCGAAGAGGCAAAGGAACTTGGCTGTGTTTCATAACTTATAAAGTTTCACACCGTTAACACATCAATGAGAACTTGCTCAACTCTGACCTGTTCTATCTTGTACAATGAATTATGATCTAATTGCATGTTACGGTGGGGAAAATAAATAATAACAGTATTTGAAAATTATTAGCTTTTAATGGGGCAGTACAAAGACTTTACGGGCTTTTGTATTACAGGGAATGCATGTGTTTCTGATAAGGAAAAGACAGTTTTTTCGTTTTTCAAAGCAAGGCTGTGAATTTTGGCTCAAAACATGTGCAAAACAGCAAACAAATGGGTGAAATACATTTTAATGTTTTCACTCTCTTTAAACACCTTTAAATTAAAGTGACATGATCTCGGATATAAAGTGAAACGCTGATTTGTCAAAAAATAATATCAAGCACTGAACAGATTCATAGTTTTTGTGTGGAAAAGATTCACTGCATGGAATCAATACTGAAAGTACAATTATTTCAGAATTATTTGGAACAGTAGGCCAAAGTGACTCACAGCAAACAAAAAGTATATACAGTATGTTTGCTTAGAAACAATCAAATTATAATACAGATTTTTTGTCTTCAACAATGCATACTTCAAATGTAATCACTGTCATTTATTTACAATACAGTAAGTGAATTTATTTCTTTGCAAAACTAGCTTGAGATGGAAAAAAAGAAATACAACTGTTTTTAACAATGATAATAAGACATGTTTCTTCTATATACAGTATATTAAATTTAATTCTCTCTCTCTACATATATAATTAAATTGTAATATTTGACATAATTACTTGTTTTAATGTATTTTGACATTTAAATGGCATATTTCCAAAATTTGTATCATTTGAATGCTGAATAAAAAAACATGACAGCAGTTTTCATGTTAATGAGTTTGCTACATATAGAGCACACATGCGATATCTCATATCATTACAGCCCTTAAAATGCTGTACAAAGGTTAAACCAGATCAGATTGATTTGATTTGGTCAACTGATCTCGATCTTCTAAACAATCCCTGCCTGAAGAGGTTGAGATGTTTGACCTAAATCTACCCTTGGAGTCCTAATTGTAGCCCATGAAACACTTGAGCCAGATGCTTGGAGAGCTTCCCATCTAATGTCTGAGGCTGCGTTGGATTATTGCACAGTTAAAGCACTGGCATGAAACTTGATTAGAGAGGAGAAAGAGCCACATGGACAGCGAGACGAGAGGATGGGGGCCGTCTCTGCATCCTATAAATGACATTGTAATTTTCAGTACATGAATTTTATTTGTGCTTGTAACCATTAAAGGGAGGAATCGGCTCAAATCAAGCTGCTCGAGTGCATGTGTGCATGTCCGAGTGTTTTCTTTTAAGTTGCAACAGTAACCAATGACAAAACAAACCTATGCTTAAATCAAAAACATACTGGCATTGTTAACACAAGGATAATGTCAATGTCAAAAAGATGCTTTGCTGGAATTACAGCGTGTGCAACAGGTCAAATGGAGCCAGAAGATAAAGGTTGAGTGGATCGTGTCATGCTCCATTTCCCCTTCACATGTGAACAGTGTTGTGAGGAACCAAAATGTGAAAGGAGAAGACCAGAACCTCTTGATTTTAAACTTGCCTTTTAACCCTCTGGTGCTGTTCAGTCATTTTTGACTGGAAAAATGTACTTTATTTTTTTTTCCCGAATTTTGGTAAAGGTTTTGGCATTGCTATGTGAAAACTTTTGGGCATGATTTAATGGTCCTGAAAGAAATCACACTTGTACTGTTCACGGCCAAAAATGCCAGCACTGGAAATGAACGGAAAGCAAATTTCATCTAGTGGAATCATTTGGTACTGCGGTCAATCAAAATTAAACCTCATTTTTTTGAGATATCAATCTCAAATTTGGAACACAACTTGTGTAAATTTATGGCTTTGATTTACACACAGTTTTAGAGTGAAAAACATATATTTCATATAAAATGTAAAAATAGTTTTCATTTCTCATACAATTTTTCGTTTTACTTTTTGTTTTTTTACTTTTTCACTTCAGCAATAATCTGCCAAGTGTCTTCTTTAAAGAGTTTAAACTTAAAAAAAGCATTTAAGATTAACAACAGTTTAAGTTGGACATTTTATTTTGAGTTATATGCTTAAAAAGTGGTTAACAGGGAGTAAATGTATCATAACTATTCCATAAATATAATTTAGTACCATAAATATTGCCATGCGAGCAGCATCAGAGAGTTAAAGAATGCATTTATGGAATCAAAACATCATTATGAAAGCTCAATGCTCTGAATCGCCTAATATCTATCTTACTACTAGAAACCTGCTGGTTTATATAAATTGGCTTTTAATTTTTTTTTATAAAAACAGGACTTTCCTATCCAGGCTATCACACGATGGCTGCAGATCCAGTTGACACGACAGCTATGAGGAACACAGTTACTAAACAAACCCATACTATTTACAATATAGAGCAGGAGTCACGGCGTGTGCGCCACGGTTAGTGGAGGTGAAAGGGGAGAGGGGTAGACTGAAGGAAAGATGCGGGTGGGCTGCTGACCCCTGGACCGGTGAAATACCAACCTGACAGACTGTTGCTCCGATCTGAGCTGTTGTGGGAGCTGGTGGTGCTGAAATCCTGTGATTGGTTGTGTGGCATTCTATTAGACAATCCGTCAGCCAATCGGTAGTCAGGAATGAAAAGGAGTGCTAGTGGAGGCGAAGGGCAAAAAAGTGGCATCAGGTGGCGGGCAAGATGGCACAAGCGCATGCAAGGGCGTGCAGTTAGAGCAACAAGCAAAGCATTGATCTCACACACAACTCCTATTTAACATTACTATTCTTTCTAATCTAACAATGACTTTTAATATTTTTCGATTTGTTCTCAAACCAAGCGAGTGAAGGCATTATTAGCATAGGTTGTTCAATAATGTATATTGGAGAGTTTATATACAATTCTATAAAATTTATATAATATAATATAAAGTAATATAATATAATATAATATATACAAGTTGCTGCCTTGATAAAGTGTTCTACATTATTCACTTACGATGATTTCTTTCTTTCTGCATTCATTTATTTCTGTATTTATTTCTTTATTTTGGTTAGGATGTTGCATATTTAGGTAGCAGACAACATGGCAGCTCACTAGGCTCTGGAACAGAGCCCTAATTGCTTTAAAATCTCTCAATTTGTCTAGTTTCTTTGGAAAGTGTCTCATTCAGAGGTTAACAACATACATTAGTGCTAATTTTCCTGGAATTAATTCTATTTGTTGGCAAGTTAACCAGTTCACGGAAACATTTATACTTGTGATTTACAGTAATTTCATAGTTAGAGGTTTATTCAAGTCCAAATGAAAGCGGAAATGGTTTTTAATTGCGTTAAAGGAACATCTCAATTTATCATTCTGTTCAACTGTGGAGAATAAGTTCATTAATATGGATAGTAGTACTTTTTTTGCTTAAAAAAAGCAGAGTGCATTTGTCTAAAAGCTTTTCAAAATAGAATAAATCTTGGTTATTGATGTTACATTCTTTTAGCCCAAAGAAAATTTAAATAATAAATGCGGTTGGTCGGAAACACATTCAAGGGTCATGGATTTTGTTATGGGTCAATGATACACATTCTTATTGTTCCTGAATGTCAGAAAAATGCAACATTACTACAATGATGATCAAATTAACACTGATACAATCTCAGGCAATATCCAGAAATAGAGCAACTGGCTTTGTTTCAAAAGATTTTGGATGCGAAAAACGCACAAACAGGCTCACACACACACACACACACATGCATGCACTCACTCGCACACACACGCACACGCACACGCACACACAGAGACCCGTGGCCCTTCAGCCTGACTCACTGTTGTTGCAGGAGTTCTTGTCTGGCAATGAGTAGCCCAGGTTGGCCATTTCCTGCTTGGCCTGTAGGGAGGTCTTCCACTGGGCCTCGGGCAGATCGACGGCCAGCTCATGAATGCTGTTGGAATGGAGGATCTGGGTGGTGGCGTAGGGCGTGGCCTGGGAGGCGGGGCTTGGACTGCCGAATCCACCTTTGGTGGTGAAGTCAATGCTGCTGTAAATGGCTCCGTCTGAAAGCATGGTGCCCGTCTTATCGGCCTGGGCACTGGGCATCATGTCTGTGTGGAACAAGAAGATGGAAGGAAGGGAATAAAACAAGATTCTGAGGTTAATATGGTATTAGAAAAGAAGAAGTTTGGGGGGAAGTGCAGAAGTGATGTCAGTTTTGCCAGAAATCGAAACAAAATATTGCAATGCAATTAAGCAATTTTTTTTTCTACAAACTCCTCATCAAGTCTGAAGTATCTGATTTTATTTCAAAATGTATTTATTATTTATTTTCAGACAATCATATTCTAGGTACATTTTTGAATACTCCAAAAATGTCTAAAACACATTCACACACATAAATAATACTCAAATAATTATGGAATACTGACAGTTTGGTATCTGAGGCAGTGTGAAATAACAACAACAAAAACAACAATTATTATAGAAATTATACAATTATATGACTACATGAATAATAATAAATGCATTATTTAAAATAATAATTATTAAATTTAGAATAATAATTGTTGCTTTTATTTCATACCACCTCATATACCAAAATGTCATAATTCCATAATTATCTGAGCATTAAGTATAATAATAATAATAATAATAACAAACAAATTACAAAAATCAATATACTTAACAATAATAATGATAATTATTAGTCTTAAATAATGCTCATATAATTATAGAATTATAAAATTTCGGTATATGAGTCAGTGTGAAATAATTTATGTATATATATATATATGAGATAATAAACAGATTATTATATAATTTCTTTAACTTATTTTCATTCATATATTACATATGTAAAATAAATAATTAATCATACTGAATCATACTGATCGTTTTGTGAATATGCAATAATTTTGGTGTGAACAGGCCTTTAGTTTCTTTTCATCCTTTCCCCTTGACTCACTGCTACTATATTTCATTTGCATTTTTCCTTTGCACTTGTGAAGGAGGAAATAATGCTGTATCTCTACATGTGTGTGTATATGTGTGTACTGAAGAGAAAATGATATACAGCAGCTGCATCTGCACCACTCAAGCTGCGGCTGTCCTTCACGACTCACTGCTCCCCCACCACCCCCTCTCCTCCGCTATCGGCCCTTCCTCTGTCTGACAGTGGGTCAGAACCACAGCCATTAGTTTCAGCATGACAGCAGGATGCGGGTGGCGATAGTCTGTCACAGTGCTTGATAAATAAATGTGTGTCCAAAAATGGCCGATGCAATATGCACACAGGTGTTTATCTTATGGACAACAGTAGGACATCCTGAATGAATCATTGCCCAGAAATATAAAAGTGAAAGAGGACATTTTTTTTTCAACTGATGTAGAGAACTTGCTTTTATCACTTGACTACAACCAATTTCTCCATTTACTCGATTTACCTCCACGGCCGAAGTTGTTGAGGTCGTTGGGTCCTCCAGAACCGCTGTTCACAGGCAGACTGGTGGCCGGCCAGGAGTCAGCGAGCCAGGGGTATCCCGAATCACTGGCATTCAGCAGACCAGGACGACTGCGGGAAGACAAAACATGCATTTGAGACTTGATTCTCTATATTCTGAGTTTCCACAGTTTGAGCAATGAATTTCCATAACTTTCCAACTCATTTGTGATTATTGGATATGGATTTGACTGCGACAGACAGATTAATTTAATAATTGTGAACTGGTTTGACTCAAAAGAAGAATTTGCGAGTGTATGAAAGTTTTATACATAAGCTTTACATGGAACAGCAGCACATGGAATATTTATATCTATATTCAGTACAGAAATTGTTTTTATGCTAAAATTTATTAAAATAAAAATTAATAAATTACAACTTGCATGACTTTTCCAGGCTGTTCTTTCATTCTTTTTTTAATTTATTTTTTATAAATAATATAATGGACTGAAGGTAAAATCTAATTTCATTTAAAGATGTAAAGAAGAAAAAAGTTATTATCATTATTATTACATAATTACAAGAATACATTTATACAAAAAATACAGACTAAAAATAAATAATAATAATTATTATTATTATTATACTTAATGTTCAGATTATTATGGAATTATGAAATGTTGGTGTCTGAGTCAGTGTGAAATTATTATATAAATTTATATAATTTATGTAATACAATTTACACAACAACAACAATAATGCAATAATAATAATAATAATAATAATTAACCCAAAGTATCTCTTAAATTACCAACTAATTTTGCAGGGGCACAAATGTGATTTTATAAATATTTGTATAAAAAAAAATTAATAATTAGATAAATTTGTATAGGCTCAGTAAAGTATAGCAAAATAATAAAAACCGACCAAGAATACATTTGAACTAAACTTTAAAATAAAGCAGAACAAAACGTTGACTATAAATTTCATGACATTACATTTAAATCGAATGCAAAGATGAAGCTCTTATATAATGAGTCTGGCCTTTGTCTGTCTGTCTCAATCTAAGATTTTCCAACATGATTGAAAAATAATAATTGCTTAAACGCATGACAGGAATCTGCAGGGAGTCCAAATAAAGACATTGTGCATGACATTCTTATGGCATCTCTTTTCAACAGCAAATGCTTATTTTTCTAGGATTTTCCACATTTTCTGATGTAACATCTATTCTTATTTGATAAAACACTAGTAGTATAGCAGGGCTCACTCAACATCTGAATAAAATAAATAAAGAACAATTATAATACACACTCATTTAAATCTGGAAATTCTCAGAAAGCTTTAGGATTTTAAACAAAGACAGCATTTTTCATTGTTTCTGTGTAAGAAAACAAACAAAGTGAACTCCTTTCTGTACATGCCGACACACACCCTGAATTAACAGATCACCCTCACTATAATACACCATCTTTAGCTCACCGAACTCTATGTTTTACAGCACACTCCTCCACATCTGCCAACCGTGCGTGTGTACAAGCTCACACACAAGAGTTTCATTTACCAGGTTTTGTGTGTCTTCCCAAGGGTGTGTGTGGCATAAAGGCATCATTAAGGCTTTAAGCTGTCACGGGTGAGTGCTGTGGGCCATTACCACCACTTTACTGTGCAATCACCTCGCTGATGCTTGTTGCCATGGGCAACAGATGCTGAGGAGAACTTGTGTTTTTACCCCCATCCCTTCATTTGTGCTGCTAAAGCCACACTCCCACTATAAAAATTGCTGTTTTTTTCTATTCAGAATGAGCGCAGATGGAAATAAAGAGCCATTGGTTGAGGAAGGCTGGGAATATAACAATAGTGGAATGGAGAACGAGTGGAGAGTTGGATGAATGAAGCGCTCAAGGACTCCTTCATTTTTTGGCCCACATCTCTGTATTTCGCCTTTCATCATTGTTAGAGGAGCAATTTGTGGTCATGGTCGTGGAGATGGAGCAATGCCAGTACAAACAGAAGATTTTGAAAGAACACAAAGACATGAGCATAAACCAAAAGACATTTTTAAAAGCAAGTGAGTCCACACATTATTGTATAATAATAATAATAATTATTATTATTATTTTAACAAAGGATTATGTTAATGATTATTGTTATTATAAATGTACAAAGAAAAAAGAAATAGATAAATAAGTGCATAAATGAATGAATGAATATTGATTAAAAAGTATTTCTGAAATATATTGCAATTCAAATTCAGTAATTTACTCACCCTTATATTTTCCCAAAAATAAATAAATAATAAAATAATACATAATAAAATATAATAATAACAACAACAATAATAAATTATTATTATTATTATTATTAGTTGTGTACAAATAAATAAACAAAACAAAACAAAACAAACAACAATATTTTATTTTTATTTTTAATTAGATTTGAATTATAATTCAGTCATTTAAGTATAATAATAATAATAATAATAATTATTATTATTATTTTAACAAAGGATTATGTTAATGATTATTGTTATTATAAATGTACAAAGAAAAAAGAAATAGATAAATAAGTGCATAAATGAATGAATGAATATTGATTAAAAAGTATTTCTGAAATATATTGCAATTCAAATTCAGTAATTTACTCACCCTTATATTTTCCCAAAAATAAATAAATAATAAAATAATACATAATAAAATATAATAATAACAACAATAATAAATTATTATTATTATTATTAGTTGTGTACAAATAAATAAACAAAACAAAACAAAACAAACAACAATATATTTTTTTATTTTTAATTAGATTTGAATTATAATTCAGTCATTTAAGTATAATAATAATAATAATAATAATAATAATTATTATTATTATTATACACATAAATAAACAAAATGACAAACAAACAAACAAAAATGTCTATGATCCATTTTGGCAAGTTAAAAAAATACACAATTTTGTTTTTAAATGGCTTAGCTAATAAACATTCACACAGTGCTATTTCTGTTTAACCAGCAATATTTTTTAAAAAGGTAAATACATTTTTGACTTGCAGTTTGTATTAATAATAATAACAACAACAAAATAAGTGTACCATACTTGCCGCATTATCTACCACTGTAAGTGCATTTCTGTACATGCATATTTAACCTATAATATTCCTTTGTAACTTATACGTAACTTCAAGGCTTCTCTGAGAGCTGCCATGTTGAGCATTGTGATATCTCCTATTCAACTGACCTTGTTTGCCTGGTGTTCAGTCTGTGACACAAACATGCTCATCCAAAGACTCAAGCACAGATGTGCATCAACACACCCCAGTCGTCTTTGTCTCTTTTCTTTCTCTATTTCACCGTGACTTTCTCTCTCGTCTCCTCTCACTCCCGCTCTCTGTGCAAGTACATTTGCCCTGAGGTGGCTCGTCTCCCCCAGGCTCGGGGAACAGTGTGTGGTTTTTTGAAACCGGGGGCAATATACCGGTAATGGCAGTGTAGCAGCCCATCGCTCGCTAAGCCACAGGTTATAATAAGAGCCAGCAGAGCCCGAATGGAGGGTCTCCGGCTGAGGCGGTGGGGGTCCTGACAGACTAAGAGCCCCCTGATGTGGCAGCTGAATGCCAAAACAGGCCCTCGGGGGGACGAGTCATTCAAATTGATAGCTCCTCCTCAGACACGTTGACTTCTTATAGGGTAATACGTTGAGAACTACTCATACCTTCCCCTCCACCTCTGCTTTTTTCTCTCTGAAAAACAATCCTGCAACCTCCTCACCTCCACCGAAATGCTCTTTCCTACTTGTTTACAGTCAGGTCCTCTCTACTTGATGTTTTTGTTTTGTTTGGCCCTCAGGTGATCTTTATGAGTTACTTTTATTTCTCTCAATCTGTTTTTCAAGTGTTTTTTTCCTCCTTCCATATTTAAAAACAATAACAATTTATTTAAAATAAATGTTCCTGTCTTTGAAATAAATGTGCATGTTATTTTAAAGGATTTTTTTTGTTCATGTTTTATCAAAATATATTATGGAAGCCTGTTTCTACCCCAAAGTAAGAAAAATGAAGTAACTGCGACTTTATTTCTCATAACTGTGACTATGTATGACTGCATTTTCTTTTAATTATTAAAAATAAATAAATAAATACATACATAAATAAATAATTGAAAAATGTAAAATTAAATAAAAAAAAAAATAATATTTGTATTTATTGTTTTAAATGATTTTCCACCTTGATATGTTACTTTAAAGGAAAAATTGTGTTCTTTCATGTTTCATTAAATACGTTTAATTACTCTGTTCCAGAGTAAGAGAATGGAAGTATTTGCAATTTTATTTCTCATAATTGTGACTTTCTGTATGACTGCATTTCTTATTTATTTTTTATACTGAATTAAAATATATATATATATATATATATATTACATTCATTATTTTAGAGAAATAGTCATTTTTAGCTATATAACTAGAAAAATGACTATTTCTTTAAAATAATGAATGTAATATATATATTTTTTAATATTTAATATTTAAAGGAAAAACATATTTTATCATGTTTCATCATATAGAAGTCCGTATCTGCTCCAAAGTAAGAAAAAAGTAATTGCGACTTTGTCTCATAACTGTGACTTTATGTATGACTTCTTATTTTCTTTTTTTTATACTTAATTTTTTTATATAAAATATAAAATAAATTTATAAAAAAAATAAATAATAATAAATATATATTACATTTTTCCCCTCCAAGGCAGAAATGGGCTTACTTCAATTTCTCCAACTCTGAAACAACCTTTCTTCTGAATTTCCTTCATATCTGACATTTTATGTGGGCAGGGAATATTAACCAATAATATCATAGTCTTATATTTCACAATTAAATCAAATTCTGATAAGTAACAGGAAGCCCAAGAAAAAAAATATGTTTTATATATATAGTTACTTATTCATTAATATATACAAATGCCCATGTAGTTACTGTACCTTATACTACCCAGTACTTTCTTGGATAAGTACACTCTAAGTACAGGTACTGTAAAATAAAGTGTAACCAAAAATGTTAAAATAGCCTACACAGTAAAGTTTTACTATAGGGAATGCAATTTCCTTCAAACTGTAGAGCTGGTAAATTGAGCTCACCAGAGAAAAATGGATGTTTCATGAGTCTGACTTTGATTTCTCAGGTGAACAACCACACACACATGCATAGTGTTCCAGCCAGTCCTCACAGGGATCATTTGTAAGTGTGGGTGATGATGATGTTGACTGTGGTAACGGCGGCTCTGTCCTTGCATTCATCTTCTCCAGTGCGAGATGATTAGATTGAGAAATATCGTTTTAGCGGGCATATTTCTGCCCTGCAAATCACCGGGAGCGGGGCCAGGGGCCTCATCCCAGCCCTGACACCCAGCCCTGAATCCCTCTCCTCAGACAGCGAGAGCGCACCGTGGCCTTGAGACCAAAGAGATTTGATTTGGCTCCATTTTTCCCTGCCACGCTCCTAGACACGCGAGCAACTGTGAAATACAACCTCGCAGCGCGTCTGTGAGGATCGTCGTAAACAAGTCGAGTGAGCAATATTAATCCCAATCCTACTTCATAAATCAGCCGGGCTTTACAGGCCTACACGCCCTCCAGAAAGACAGAACCGGGAGAGAGAGAGAGACCCAACTAAAGGCCTGCACATTAAATTACGCTTAAGGCATGCTGAAACATGCATTTACTTTTCAGATTTACATTGGGTGGAAGATGCTGGCGCTTACTTTGAGCACAATGAAAATCTAATATACTCACAAACATGTTCATATAAACATATAGATCTGAAAGAAAGGAAGGGAAGGAAGGAAAAAAGTGCCTTGAAAAAAAGGACAGAAGAAAGAATGCAGCTAGGAAAGAAAAGTGGGTAATGTTACACATGACTTTTTGATTTTATGTATATATTATATCATTTTAAATATATGCAATACATATGCAATGAAAGGAAAGGAGAAAAAAGAAAAGAAAAGAGAAATGGCAGAAGAAAATTAAGGAATTGAGAGGTTAAGAAAGAAAGAAAAAACATGTAAAGTGGTAGATAAAAGATAAAGTAAAAGATTAATTAAGAAAAAAAAAGTATAAGAGAATTAAAGCATGATCATCAGTTTCCATGAGTTCAAGGCCTAACCAATATGCCACCTATTCATCTTCCATGAATCATTTATTCTGTGATCGATTAAGCGTAATTGCTCAGTACGAGCAATTTGGCAGCAGCCAATGAGGAGCTGCAGAAACAGACGCGGCTTCATTTGCTATCGTCTAATTAATGCAATAAACAAAGACTGTAACAAATGAACACATTCTCCCATCATCTCTCCGGGAACTTTAGTCATTCACTGCAGAAGACAGATCAAGTGTTCTGATGCATGTAGAGCACCTTCACAGTAAAAACCCACTTAAACGTACAGAAGATTTCAATAAAACTTCCTATGAAGCATGTATATATAATGCATTATATTACGGTCCTGGATGTTGACTGGTCAATACATAATACAAAATATACAATACAGTAAGAGTTACGAAGTGAACCACCTGTTCACTGCATTGAATTCTGTTAACATACAATGTTCCAAAATAAGACAGAATTTGTTCAATAAAATAAAAAAAATTTACATTAATATTTTTAATATAAAAATATGACATATTTACAAAATATATTTATAAAATATTTACATTACAGCTTATAATTATTATAATATATGTTTATAAAATTCTTCTTTTATTATTATTATATGTTAAAATGGATTAAAATATCAGTAACTTTTTGAGACATGCTAGACTGTACTTTTTTACTATATAGAAAATACAGTAAAAGGTATCCTTAATGCATTCATAATGCAACAAAACAGCTTATAATTATTGTAAACAAGTCATATAATATAATATATGATATATGATATGATATATAATATAGGCTTAAATTGAAAAGAATAAGGCATTGTGAATAGCTTTATAATGCATTTTATACACAGACCTCATAGTATTCCCAATAATGTCTATCTTAATTCAGATCCGAGGAAAGCTCTTATCTCTGATCTCTAGGGTGTTATATAGCTAAAGACAAGGTATCACTATAAAAAAATGCAATTGGACGTCCTCTTTGATTAGATAGGAGACCCATGGGATCTGGAATAGAATCTTTAAATCAATCAGCAGAACTTCACTTCCTGCAGGGAGAAACGGGTGACACTGCTGGGGCTTTAATTCCAGCAACTGAAACACCTTCAGTCTATTGATACAGCGACAGAGACAATGAGAAGACGTGTGGGTGTGCGGAATAAATAAAAAAAAAAAAAAAAAGGATTTGGCCTGTCACATGTGATAAAAGACACCTGGACACAAAATAGACAGACCTTCCACTCCTGACTGACCGATTCTTGCAATCCAGCAGGTAACTGGTGTCATTCAAACGAACCCTTACTCCCCTTCCCGTCCGATAAAAAAAAACCGAGGCCCGCCGAAAGATTCCGGAAGGGTTAGTCTAGCCTCTCCCTGGGGTAATTATTTTTACATTATTACACATGCTCATATTCCAGCCGCCCAGCTGAGGTGACAGGCAAATTTATCACTGCGGGGGTCTGTACAGGCAGTGTGGATGAATGAAGGGGGGGGGGTCTGACAAATGATAAAATAAAACCCCTCTCTGCTTAAATTGTTCCTGCTAATTCTTCTTGGTGAGATTTATGAGCAGCTAGCCATCCGTGAAGGGAGATGTGCAGAGATTTTTGTGTGTGTACGTACAGTATGTGTGTGTGTGTGTGTGTGTGCGCGTGTGTGTGTGTGGTGTGTCAGAATGCAGGTTACACAAACAGGCATATCTCATATTTTAATCCAATCAGTCACATGATGATTTCAGAGCAAGCTTGATGTATAGTTCAGTTAAATGTTTATCTATATGTTATTAAATTAAAATATGATAAATAATATTGAAATCCAGCGTTTTCCCATATATATAAACATCAATCAATCTATCTATCTATCTATCTATCTATCTATCTATCTATCTATCTATCTATCTATCTATCTATCTATCTATCTATCTATCTATCTATCTATCTATCTATCTATCTATATTATTTTAATATATTTATTATATATTTAATATGTAATTTTAATATATTTGTTTTAATATAATGTATTTAATTTCAGTAGTTAAACAATTGTTTACCTAACATATTATACATTATATTGACTTAAAATAATTTTATAAATACAATTTTATATTATACTTTATATTCAAGTATATATAATTTATATATACTTTTGATAAGAAACATAAAAATTATTTATGTACAAAATATATTTAATTTTATCATCAACTATATATATGTGTGTATATATATATTTATATATATATATATATATATATTTATTTATAGATAGTCTAAATAATGTACATGTGTGCATGCACATAATTATAATATTACATTAAAATGTAAAGTAAACATAAAATAAATGATGTGTGTGTGTGTGTGTGTGTGTGTGTGCATATATTCTAATAAAATATTATTTATTATATTGTAATATAGAACCAAATGATGTATGTATAATATTGTCTTCATCACTGAGACAGATCACCTTGGGGTCATTGAACACCCACAAAGTGGTGAGTATCAACAATACATCTGGTTGAATTATTTATTAATATTTGAAAGGACCCTGTTTTAATGGTTATGCAAAGAATTGTTCCGCATTGATGGACTCTACTGTGACTTTTAGAAGGTTAATCAAGCTGTTGACCCATGAGAAACGGTTGTGTGTCGCAAGAACCCTCATGGAAACCTATAGGAACAACCCTACAATAGTCTGCAGTGTCCCTTAAGATGAATTTCTAACAGGAAATGCAGGAATGGCGTGAACCCTTAAAAGCGGAGTACGGGTTGGAAGACGACTGCCTTGTAGAGGATAATGGTTTTGATGACCTTCCAGGCGATGATGGACAGAATATGAATGAGGTTTGGAATTGAGGGGCTGGTCTTTGAAGGTTAAAGGCAGGTGATTGGCACAAAGATAATAACTAGCACTGTTTTGTGGCATGCCGAGGAAAAACAAGAGGAAA
>NW_015505856.1:606546-607470 GCF_001515645.1 Sinocyclocheilus grahami
AAATTGACCCTTATGACTGGTTTTGTGGTCCATGGTCACATATTCCATGAACTAATCCAGAGTGACTCCTGGTCCGTTTACACACCCTGCAGAGAATCGGAATTAGATCTGTGACATTTTCTCTCCACTGTTAACAATCCATCACCTCTTCTGTCAAACAGACAGTCCAAACATTAAACATGATGAACACTAACCCGTGTCCGTCTATCATCTCGGCCTGCTGTTTGTTGGGTTTATTTGCATTCGTTGCTAATTCCAGAATCTGGCATTTCAGTAAATTGAGAACAAACACTGAAGGTATTTTCTCTCCCAAAGGGACCTGTTTTATGTGGTGCTATGTGTGTGTGCGGGTCTGTTAAGTACCTATCTACAATAGGACACATTGCTGGCACTTTGATGTGGCCCGTAGACTGGCGCTGCTCTCGGCTTTAGGCTGAGCTCCAGATAAGCACTCTCTCCAATTTGAAAACTGATTACTCCTCTTTAATAAGCATTTACTGTGGCATGACAAAATCGCCCGCATAAAAATTCTATCAAATCCTTCCTTCCCGTCCAAGCACAACTTGATTTAGCCTCGCGGCGATGACAGTTTTAAAGGAGGAAAGTGGGTGTTTGTGTGAACAGGTATATTCGCTTTTACCTCTAACACCCAACAGCCTCGTATGGAAGCACGTTTCCTCCACTGAATAAAATAAAAAAGGTAATTGCGACTTTCTCTTTCTCATAATTGCATGATACAAACTTGCAATTCTGACTTTTTCTCTCATAATTGTGATACAAACTCGCAATGCTGAATTTTTTTTCTGATATAAACAATTGCGAGTTAAAAAGTCGTAATTGTGAGAAATAAACAATTCTGAGAAGTAAAGTCAGAATTGTGTGATATAAACTCGCAATTGCGAGACAAAGTCGCAATTCTGAGAA
>NW_015505856.1:607973-661391 GCF_001515645.1 Sinocyclocheilus grahami
AGTCAGAATTGTGAGATAAAAAGTCGCAATAACCTTTTTTTTTTTCAGTGCCGGAAACGGGCTTCCATAGCCTCGATTAAACATACTGCTTTAGAAAAAAAAATGCCTTCATGCAAACATCCAATCGTTTTGGAATCATCTGTCTTTATTTGTTCTATAAGCCCTGAAACGTTTGCATGATTTGCAGTGAACCGTGATAATGAGACGAAGACAATTTGGCTCCAGGAATCAAGAAAAATCAAAGATTCTCACGTGGTGCAAAAATCTGCCCTCGCTAGCATGGACCACTGCCTTCGCGAGCGTCACACATATGGGGTCTGGCATGCCGGTAATGCGTCTGAACGCCACACTTATCTGCTCGGCACATGGGAGCAAGAAACCAAGAAAGATGTGGACCCCTGGGAGCCGGTAACCTTGAAGCCCACTGAAGCAGTGGTGAGGAGAGACCACTGGAGTGCATTAAAACAAAGTCGAGGGATATCGAGGCCATAAGACTCGGACACCTGACTGTTATGGTCTTATCTTGGGGAAAAGTGGAGTGCAGCAGTGTCAGCTTTTGCAGGGGGACTGATTTCATCAGTAATGAAGTTTGGAGCGAAACTCTCCTACAAGATAAAAGCACACCTCAATCCGCACACAATCCCCGAGAGACGTAGAGGGAACCTGGGCTAGCTGAATGATTTTTTTTTCGTTTTGCTTTTTTGTGTTATCAATTCAGAGTGTGATTGTGGCTGACCGTGTGACTGGATCAGGTCATCACTGGTTAACCTCTGGTAGGCCTGTGAATCTCCCATATATCACATAAGTTGCGGATAAACCAACCATTGAATTACAAACAATTCTCTGCTATTGTGAACATAAAGTGGAAAATCAATGGCACTGTGACCATATTTCGGAATGGGATGATATTTGATGGACAGAAAGTCATGAGATTGGTGGCAATATGGCTGTGTTCGGAATGGTATACTACTCTTATGGTTTTCTGCAGCATATAGTTTGAATACTATATTTACTAAAAGGTGCAACAATGCATGCTTCACTATGTACAATATTCCACAATGCAATGCACCGAATCATCTAATATCAACCATCTCTTTGTTGCTTACAAATTGATGACAAATGTTGACAAATAATTAAAAATAATAAAACATTTGAACTTTAAGATATTAATATAAGGCATTAATATATATCCTAACAATATATAAATAAAAATAAAATACAAAAATAAATAATTACATTTATATTTAAATCACACATGACAATAATTTAGCATACTAATAATATTTGAAATGCATACTGTCCAGGCATATTATCATTAATTAACACAAAATAAAATAAATTAAACCTAAACAGTAATATAAAAATAATAATGATAATAAAAATGACAGAAGCACACAACAAAATTACTAAGAATTTAACAAATTAAAATGCAAACTGAAAATATAAAAACAAAAGTGAAATTAAATTTTAGAAAGACTATAATAGAATATAAATAATTATAAAAATATGATTTTTAAAAACAGCCATCATACGGTGTATACTAAATAGTATTCCATAAGCTGGTATTCAATTCCTATTTTTTAAACCCATATCTGTGTCCATAATTTCTATACTGGTTAAAACAGAACATATAGAAGCATATATCACTGGAGGGAAATGAGAAAACCTTCAGAAAACATGCCGACAACCTCGTATGGAGGGAAAAATTGATTCCCACATGTACGTTTGTTCAAGCGGTTAATAACAAAGACAGGAATGAATGAAAGATCGGAGAACTCAAGTAGAGAACGAAAACAATTCACAACACCTGCACAAACAAAAAGTCAGAAAGAGAGAACAGGGAAATAAAAGGAGGATAAAGATAAGATGGGAAAACCACATGAGAAGATCGGCACAGGTGACCACCACTGAAAAACATGACCTGAAGAAAAGGACAAGGGAAAACAAATGGAGAACTGCAGGATCCTGAAGCCCACAGATCTTCCACCTGACTCTGTTAACATTTATAAAGACATGTAAAATGTTCGCTACTTGCACTTTAGTTTAACCTTGAATGTTATTCTGTATTTGTTAAAAAACAACCAAAAAATTAAATAGTATTATGGATCATCTGTCCATAACTTGTGTTTGATACCCTTACAGCCAGATATTAATTTACTCCCCATATTGTGCTGACAAAGTCAGGTGGACATCATCTGAAGACCTGCAAACTTGAATCATGGGAAGGGATACTTGACTGTCTAAAGGAAAGTAAGGTAAATGCAGGAAGAATGGATGGGGGTTTCGAAAAAACGGGACAAATGAACAGTACCTGCAGGGGTGAAGGTGAACGACTGAACTGCAAAAACAAGAAGACAGAGAAGAGTGCGTGTTAAAAAGCCTGCAGTGCTCAGCCGGGCTTTGGAAGGTTTGTGTGTTTCTGTGCGTGTGCATGATTATTCGCATGCATCCTGCAGTGTGTTCGAAGGTTTGGTCAGCAGCCAAAGAAATGAGACAGTCTCACACAGAAGACACACAAACACACTTAAAATAAAGAGTAAACAACCCAACAAACAAAAAAAAAAGACTGTGTTTCAGTGGCAACTGGTGCTTTTCAAGAATGGGAAAGCACAGATATAACTTATAAATGGGAAAATGTGTACTTTATTTTTATTTATTTAGTTAGTTTTTTATATCTACAATAAACAGTTGAAGTACTTAGAAAATATTAAATAATAATTTAGAATTGTAGTTTTTCTTAACCCTTATGTTGTGTTCTGGTCATTTTGACCTGGAAAATGCTAGTTAATTTTATTGCATTGTACTAAAACCTACTGATTTTGCACACACAGGATATAACAATGTCCCTCCAAATAACTGGATAATTTTTGTACTTTTTTCTCCACCTTGTTAGACTTAGTGTTCCTGGTCAAAAATAACTGGCTTACAAAAAAAATACTCATGAATTTCTTGTTATGCTATATCATCAAATATTATCCAAAAAATATATAAATATATAAGTCTTTTTTATCAACTTTCAATTAGCACAGGTTTTGTATTTCATTCTGGAACTGATTGATCGTAGGCCTCACTGATGTATGCTTCTGCGCCTCAGATTTTGAGTGAACATTGACAAAATGATCAACAAATTTAACAAATTTCACAAAAAAAACAAAAACTGACATGCATAAGCTCCGATCAATGAAGCCAACAAGCACTCAGTTCGAAAAATAAATACAAAACCTCTCCTAATTGAAAGAAAGCGTGTTGATATAAAGCTTGAATCCAAGAATTGGTGATAATATAGCATAATGAGAGATTTACAAGCACTTTTTAAAAAAAGGGAACAAAAATTAGATAAAGGATTTTCAACACAGCAAAAGGGTTAATGTAAATATCAATTTTCCAATTATTGGCCATTTGCGGCAAAGTCCTGTCCATTTGAGAGCTTGAACAAATCATCATATAGCAAAGCTGGGACAAAAACACACTGATTAAAAGCCGAATATGTCCCATTCAAAAGCTTTAATAATACAAATAAGGACTCGGAACGGTACTTTAGAGCCTCTTATCTGATGAACATTAAAGAGCACTGGAATCTGCCATAGATTCCCAGTAAAGCATGTGCTCTATTGGCCATGGTTTAATTAGCTAAAATACTGCCATTATTTGTATTATTTGTTCTAAACACATCATTGATGCAATTTTATGACATTATAGGGGAAGATGTGCTTCCCGTGCCATCTGAAAACATTCGCCACTGTGTGTTTGTGTAGCTGCAAGCAGATCTGGTCTCTACCTGCGTAATTGCTGAGACCCTTTCTCTTCTTTCTCCTCCAGTAGAGCCAGATGCTGAAGCCCATCAGAATGACCCAGCAGGCCCCTCCGATGCCCGCGATGAAGGCCGGCTGCTTCACCACATCCGTGATCTGCTCTGTGATGCTGTTGTTCCTGCTCATGATCACATCCCGGAAGTCTTTACCTACATGAATACACACACATACGCAGGAGAAAACCGCTATTTAGTAAACTGAAAATTGTGGGTGAGTTTCTAAATTAGTTTAATAGCACGAGAAAAACATTTGTGCTCCAGTGAACATCAGCACAGAATTTAATCAACTCAACTAGAGCGTTAAAAGCTCATCACCTTGATCTTTAGCATTACTTCAGTGAACAGAACAGATAAAAACTTAAATAAACACAAAATGTTGTACACGAAAACGGTATTCACAGCACATTTAATTTCCTTAATGTGATATTATTTCAATATTCATCAGAAATCATGTTAGATTGGATGGAATTATGTTAAATATTAATGGTTAATATTACGTAATCCCGTCCCACCTCAGCAAAAATTAAAAATAAACAAAACACAACATGCTGTATAAATAACACACAACAGTATTTAAAGTACATTTAATTTCCTTAATGATATACTATTTGAATATTCATCAGTAATACTGATACATGGTTGATATTACTTAACCCCACCCACAAACAAAAGGGGGGCGAGAAAGTTGATAAAGTGTTATAATAACTTTTTTCATGAGCACATTAATTATTTACAATTAAACTAGGGATATTTATTAGAGCTAAAAAAAGATAGCTAAATCAATTTTTGTTTTACTTCAAAAGCTGGTAAAACAGTATTTAAAGTACATTTAATTTCCTTAATGATATACTATTTGAATATTCATCAGTAATACTGATACATGGTTGATATTACTTAACCCCATCCACAAACAAAAGGGGGGCGAGAAAGTTGATAAAGTGTTATAATAACTTTTTTCATGAGCACATTAATTATTTACAATTAAACTAGGGATATTTATTAGAGCTAAAAAAGATAGCTAAATCAATTTTTGTTTTACTTCAAAAGCTGGTAGGACACACACATACACACAAACTGCAGTCTTGATAAATAGTCTATCAGCTCCTGGCTGTGCGTGAAGATGGATAGTGAGCTTGGCATTTGGGAATAAGGGCATGTCACCGGCCAAATCATCACTTACGGGTCAAACCAGTCACAACCTGCTACAACTCACATAACTCAGTGTAAACACCCAAAGACCTGGAGAAAAAAATCTTCAGCCCTGACCGTGAGATTTAATTTTGATTCTGGTGACCTCGTTCAAAACCATTCAATGAATAGTGAGTTTTTAAGATATTTCGGACCATCACAGATAAATGGGTAGATGCAGTGTGACAGTAAAGGTTATCGAAACCAAAAGATGTCCCATACCAATAATGATGGTTTGTGGTTCGCTCTTCACCCCCACCCCTGCGCTGGTGCTGGCGGCCACCTCCACCCGGTACTGGACCCCCGCCTGGAGACCCCCCACCACCACTGAACGGATGGCTGCGTCCACTGTCTTATTTACATGGAAACGGGTCTCGTTCCCTAAACACCAGATCTGAGTGAGAGAGAGAGAGAGAGAGAGAGAGAGAGAGAGAGAGAGAGAGAGAGAGAGAATAGCAAATTGTCTGTAAAAAGTTATTTTTAATGATTGGGCCTCATTAACGAAAAATGTTTTGTGTAAATTACTCGTAAATCCATTTTTATGTAAATTATTGCATTCAATTCAGTATAGTTATTTATGTATGAATGGATTTACATATAATTGATACAGAAATTGTTCTGCTTGTGTTTCATAAATGAGGCCCATTTTAAACAAAAGTAAATAACGTAAACAGTTATCTAGTATGCGCTTCTATCCAAAACGACTTATCGTGCAATTATTATTTATTGAGTTTAGCCACTTGAAACAACTTCAAATGTATTAAATTCTTAGGAAAAATGTACCTACAACTTTTTAGTAACTAGTTCAGATTTCACCTAACCCAATGTGATATAATACTAAATACTAATAGAAAATTATAATATAATATTCAATATTCTCAGAATTAAAAGTGCAAGATTATTTAGATTTTTAGATTAAGTTTCCTTAATACTGTAAATATTATAATATAATGTATATATATATATATATAAATACATACATACATCTTAGTGAACATATATATATACAGTGTATATGTGTGTATATACAGTATATACACACATTTGTTTTCATAACTGAGAGCATAACATTTATTACATTTTCTCCTTATACTGTAAATAATACAGTAATAATAATAATTGCACAGATATATATACTGTATATATACACATTTGTTTTCATAACAGAGTATAAAATGTATAAACAAATTCCTTATACTGTAAATAATACAGTAATAATAATAATTGCACAGATAATTAATAATATAATACAATACAATACAATATTTTTTTCCATAATTAAGAGTGCAAGTCTATTTAGATTTTTATTGCTCAAGTTGCATGTGATTGTTGGTGTCTCTGATGGAGTCACATGGCATTTACCTTATATTCCTGGATGATGCCGTTCTGATGTTCTGCAGGAGGAGGGTCCCAGGAGATACTGATGGATGTGCTGTTCTGATTGCCCACCGTGAGGACCGTCACCTGCTGAGGAGGAGCACTGGGTGCTGGGATACAGAGAGACAAACAGAAACACTGGGTTTTACTTCCATGGCTTCCGTGATGTTCTTCTACACTATTGACATTCTGGACTTTCCAGAAAAGATTTGAGGCTACAGCTGCCTCTGATTGTTTGGCAAGGATTTACGTACATCACTCAACACTCATGCCATGACACACTCTCATCTGTTTCCTCTGAAAGAGTCTGTTGTAAGTCACTGCATTAGCATTTAGAAGTCGATGTGTGTGTTGAGCTTTAGAATGTAAGACAGGTGGCCACGGGTGCACAAGTTCATTAGATGGGGATTTTCTTCAGCTCCTTCACATTTCACTATGATTTCATATCCTGCCTCTGAAAGGAGGGATTTACTCAAAAAAATACATTTACTGAGAGACAATGAGATGGTGAGCCATCCAAACAACTCGGCTTTCTTAGCAAATCGCTCTGACTGGCATGTAGGTCGCTCAGCTCGGGGAGGAATGTGAAGAACGGAAGTATTTTTTTGAGAGCTGGATGAGGAAGAGTAAAGAATGGAGTGCTGGGTCAACATATTGACATGGATACATTGATTGAAGGAGGCCAGTTGCGAATCCAAGACGCTGTTTTGTCCTTGGCTCTGTAATGTAGAAGTCAAGACCCCGGACCGCTGTTTTATTAACCCCATCAGAGCCACTCTGACAGAGACGAGAAGGGAATTAAATAAATAATAGGGGTCTGTAGTGGAAAATAAATTTTTTTTGTAAAAATGTTTTTCTCATTTCTGTGGCAACCTGAGGTGCGGCGACACAGCAGAATACTGACAGCTCAATTACGGTAAACTCTGTTCACTCGCTCTCTTTCATTTCCCTACACTCTGACCCCCAAGTAAATGGCACATATCCCAAAGCTACACTCATCCCTCACACGGGGTGGCCCATTTTAACCCCCAAAAGGCCTGACGGGACAAACGGCAGCTCGCCTTCATCAAACATCTGCAGCTGAACAGAAAAAAAAACAAAAAAAAACAGAGCAGTCGGCCGCTGAATGAATTCAGCACATCACAGGTGACTAAATCACTCCTATAACAATGCAGCCAATATCATACAAGGTTAAAGCTTATTATTATGAACATATGAAAATTCACATTTTTCTTCTTTAATACTGAATGACGTGTATGTATGTATCTTTTTTTTTTACCATAACACTGTAAATATTGCAGTAATCATCACACAGAAAATTCAAATTTTTTTCTTTAATACTGACAAATATTAATTTAATATAACATAATATAATATAATATATATGTATTTTTCTCAGAATTACGAGTGCAATTTGTTTTGGATTTTTACCATAACACTGTAAATATTGCAGTAATCATCACACAGAAAATTCAAATGTTTTCTTTAATACTGACAAATATTAATATAATATAATAGAATATATGCAATTTTTCTCAGAATTACGAGTGCAATTTGTTTTGGATTTTTACCATAACACTGTAAATATTGCAGTAATCACCACACAGAAAATTCAAATTTTTTCTTTAATACTGACAAATATTAATATAATATGACATAATATATGTATTTTCTCAGAATTACGAGTGCAATTTTTTTTGGATTTTTACCATAAAACTGTAAATTTTACAGCAATAATCACACAGAAAATGTAAATATAATAAAATATTAATATATTTAAATCTAATATAATATAAAAATTATAATATAATTGTCACGGTGTGCCTACTGTGTCGGAGCGAGGAGACGTGGGAGAATCCAGAACAACCATAACACTGTAAATATTGCAGTAATCACCACACAGAAAATTCAAATTTTTTTCTTTAATACTGACAAATATTAATATAATATGACATAATATATGTATTTTCTCAGAATTACGAGTGCAATTTGTTTTGGATTTTTACCATAAAACTGTAAATTTTACAGCAATAATCACACAGAAAATGTAAATATAATAAAATATTAATATATTTAAATCTAATATAATATAAAAATTATAATATAATTGTCACGGTGTGCCTACTGTGTCGGAGCGAGGAGACGTGGGAGAATCCAGAACAATAACAGACTTTATTGACAGCAGGGACCACACACGTAGCACACGGAATCGACGTTTAAGACACAGGGCTAAATACTAGAACTAAACGAGGGAATTAACAAGACACACCTGACATCAATAACCAATCAACACGAGGGAGAAACTAGGTCACAGGAGGGAACATGGAACAAGTGGGGGAGGAAAACAAACACCAAAACAGTCCATGGGCGTGACAATAATACAATATAATATAATATGATATGATATGATATATGATATAATATAATAATATTCTCAGAATTAAGTGAGCAAGTTGATTTGGATTTTTTCTTAATACTGTAAGTATCTCAGTAATTAAGTAATAATGGACAGAAAATTCAAATTTTTCTTGTTTATTACTAAATAATAATAATAATAAATTACACAATAAATAAAAATAATAATAATAAATAAATTAGCAAAATCTCTCCTATTTACCTCCTTAATGAGGTAAATATATGTATTTTCTTAGTGCAATTTGATTGGGATTTTTACTGAAAAATATAATATAATGTAATATAATATTTTTTTTTCAGAATTAAGTTGATTTACGTTTCCTTAACACTGTAAATTGTACAGTAATTGATCAAGAAATAATTACACAGAATATTCACATTTTTCTTCTTGAATACTGAAAAACAATATCAGTGTAACTCAGCACGTTGCAGGTGACAAAATCCCTCCTATTACAATGCAGCCAATGTCATTCAAAGTTAATGCCGCAAATCATTTAGAAGCTTATCATTATGCACATTTGAGCCAAACACTACATATTTCTCATTTGGGGAGCGATGGCGCAGGCGATGCTAATAGCGCCATTAGCGGTGTGATGTATAGCCAGCGAGGATGTGACCTCTGTTTCACTGCTGCTACAGTAGCCTGCAGGCGAAAGCTGATGAAAAAACACTGTGAAGTTAAACCAAGCTAATACTGAGACCCCGGGGCGAGCGGCAGGACTTTAGCTTACAGAATGTGAAGAAATGCGACATTGCTTTACTATGCCACTAATCAATGTGTGATAATGACCCTCGGGAAAAAACTCCCATTGAGAAGCTGTTTATTAACCATAAAATGGATTAAAAACACAGAGGAGTTTCTGAAAGGGGGCCTGTTTCACCTATTCAACCTCTATCTTCAAAAAATATGACTATTGCAGCTAATACTAAAGGACGTTTTCAAAGAAAGAGCGTCTTGCATGGCTAGTCAAATCCATCAGTGTTGATATTATATAAGAGTAAGTAAAATATATACATATATAAACATGCATGCATACATATGTATGTTTATATATGTATATACAGTATTTTACTTGACAAAAGCTCTCTCTCTCTCTATATATATATATATATATATATATATATATATGTGTGTGTGTGTGTGTGCGTGTTGTTTTAGTTGCATATATAAATAAAGTATTATGTTGATATATGGTTGCTACACATAAAACAATCATTATCACAATATGTACAAATTTGGGACAAACTATGGGATCTTATATGTATAAATATGCTATAAATGTATAGCTTCATACCATCATCAAGAGAACGTACGTATGTGAAAATTATATATTATCTTATAGGTAATATATATGGCAATATTACTCTTGATATAGGGCAATAAATGTCATATATTACATTTAGGTATGGGTAATAACCTTTTTGGATGACAGTGATCACTAATACCAATTTACCACAGTTTTATTGTGGTAACAATAATCAAAATAATAAAAAAAGATTAAATTATGTATTATATAATAGATTATTACATTAATAATTTCAATAAAAATAAACAATTTATTTTTAATTTAAAACGCTAAATTACAACTTCATTATTAAAAAAATTATTTAATTAAAATAATTAGGTTAATTATTAAAAAATAATAAAAGTATAAATAAATAAATACATTTTAATTTACAATTAAAAATAAATACATTTTTTATTTATATTTACAATTGATCACAGTTTTATTTATTAACAATAATTGCAGCAACTATGGTAAGTTGGGAAGAAGCTATGTTGGTAAGCATGTTCAATTTGAATGAGAGAATTCCCTGCAAAATTTGTCACTTCAGAAGAAGGTCTAAATGAAAGCAAAAACACTTTCACTTTTTGGGAAAGACAAAGTGGGAGAGAAATGGGAAAAGAGAAAAGAAATGGATGTGGCGAGCTCTAGAGAGAAGCTATAATTGTCTAATCAGACAATGGCCAATAAATCATCCTATTCTGTGACTCTGACAAACCTTCTCAACTACCACACAGTGGAAAACAAGAAACAAAAGGGGGCTATCGCAGCCGTAGGCCCCGTGATGCTCTTCTGCCAGGGGACCTGATATTTTGTCTTGCTCTGGTGATGGCGATGACATGCAGGTGTAGGGTGTGAAGGAAGTGCAGCGGGGCTTCAGGAGACAGAGCTGGTGTGTGTAGAGGAGATACGGCTCTCCGCGGACACTCTGGGTAACAAATGAGCCTGTCATTGCGCTCAGACTTTAATCAGCAAACCTTCTGTGCTCGTGTGAGTGTGTGTGAATTTATGTCTTGAGAGTTCCATATGCCGTTTAAACTATTCTCAAAATGTTTTTATTTTTTTTACAAGATTTATGTGTTGTAGCAGCCATCGCTCACACCAGGGAAAACATCTCAAAGCATTGCGGTGAATCCTGGACGGTGGTCCTGCTTGTCTGAGCCACAATTACCTTGCACGATATGTCCTGGGTTCAGTTTTGGCAGGGTCCAAAAATTAAAACGGACCAAACACCAAACTGAGAGCAAAATTTAGCTTTCATGAATGAATAATTACATTAAATAATTACATTAATTTATTTTTACCTTACAAATAAAAATTGTAAAATTAATTTTACATAAAAATAATACAAATAAAATTGTAAATAACTAAAAATTAAATAAATACAATTTTTTATAACAATTAATTAATTTATATAATTTTCTACATACATGATTAAATAATTGCATACATTATATTTACTTACGTTCT
This sequence comes from Sinocyclocheilus grahami, assembly GCF_001515645.1. Lineage (NCBI taxonomy): Eukaryota > Metazoa > Chordata > Actinopteri > Cypriniformes > Cyprinidae > Sinocyclocheilus > Sinocyclocheilus grahami. Next base: position 619,521 of record NW_015505856.1, read on the forward strand.
TTATGTTTAAAATTTTTCATTATGGTAAATTTTCTATATGCAAAATAGGCTAGGCAAAGACTGGCGGTTGTCTAATGGAAATACAGAAAATAGAAAGAGAAACCATTCTATATAATTGTATTATTTAATTTGAATTGAATATTTAATACATACATACATATTTTAACATTTAAATCAAAATAATGTATTATAATTCATAGATAATACATTTAGTATCAAATAAAAAAAAGAATACAAATTATTTAATGTTTTTTTAACATAAAAAATTTGTATTAATAAAATAGTATTAATAATATTAATATTTGTATTATTAATTATTAATAAAAATATTATTAAAACACATGTATTATTAAAATATTGTAAACATTATTAAAAAGAAAAACAATAATATATAATTAATACATATTATATAATAAAGTATTATATTTAATTTACACAGTGGAAAACAAGAAACAAAAGGGGGCTATCGCAGCCGTAGGCCCCGTGATGCTCTTCTGCCAGGGGACCTGATATTTTGTCTTGCTCTGGTGATGGCGATGACATGCAGGTGTAGGGTGTGAAGGAAGTGCAGCGGGGCTTCAGGAGACAGAGCTGGTGTGTGTAGAGGAGATACGGCTCTCCACGGACACTCTGGGTAACAAATGAGCCTGTCATTGCGCTCAGACTTTATACAGTATTTGTTACGACATTGGCCTAAGGGTGGATTATGTATCACTGGCCCAAATTGCTGTGGACTTAGAGCAAGCTGGAAAGAATCAGCAAGAGATCCAACTCTTGGGCTTATGTCTGCATTTGTGTCTCTTAGTATCTGTGACCTGTACGTTTCAGAAGCATAAGACATCGACAAATCGATTACAAACTCTTGTGACTTGAAAGTCAAAATGAAACGGAACTCGCAAACACATTTTACTTCCATGATGTGAGTTGAAACAGAACAATCTTTAAGAATATAACAAGCTAATTTATGCATCAGGCTATTGACTGTATTTTGTAAAAGACAAAAAAAAAACTGAAACTACAAAAGTAGTTCAAAACAATGCCTAAAAATCTGTTTTACCAACCTGTACGAGTCATGTCTATGTGCATCACAAAAGTGATGATATTTTATTCTAAATGAAAGTTTACAGAGATAAATAATTTATTTAATAAGAAATTAAATGTGGTTCATTCTGATTTCATGTTGACTTCAAACATCACAGATCTCCTGTATCACTTCAAAGAATCAAACGCTGTACCTTCCTCTGTTGTTCTTGCCGTTCGGGACTCGCTGTCCATGCCCTGGAACTCGTTGAAGTACGGACGGACTTTGATCTCGTAGACGATGCCTTTCTTCAGAGCCGAGAGCACCATGCTCCTCTCAGAGGGGACCTTCACATCCTGACTCTGCCACGCTCCAGGGGAGGACAGCCCTGACATCTGCCTGTACAAAACCCTGTAGCCCTGGATGAACTGAGACTGGCGGTCAACCTGAAGGGGAAAGATGGTTCTAACTTAAAAAAGTGCAAAAGACTGGGTAAAATAATTGAAAAAGGAGAAACTCTGCTAAAAAGGCCTAGCTTTGGGTGCTGGTTCCCATTAGGTGTCTTAACTAGCTTAACCAGCAGTGCTTTCTTGGTCAAACAACTTAAACAGAAAAGCAGGTTGACGAGTTTCTACAGATATGTTGGTCCACCAATTAGACAAAAGTCTGAAAGACCAGGGATAGAGACAAGCTTACTGCAGTGCTGTGGAAAGCAGGCCAGTATTGCTTACTACAGTATTTGTTACGACATTGGCCTAAGGGTAGATTATGTATCACTGGCCCAAATTGCTGTGGACTTAGAGCAAGCTGGAAAGAATCAGCAAGAGATCCAACTCTTGGGCTTATGTCTGCATTTGTGTCTCTTAGTATCTGTGACCTGTACGTTTCAGAAGCATAAGACATCGACAAATCGATTACAAACTCTTGTGACTTGAAAGTCAAAATGAAACGGAACTCGCAAACACATTTTACTTCCATGATGTCAGTTGAAACAGAAAAATCTTTAAGAATATAACAAGCTAATTTATGCATCAGGCTATTGACTGTATTTTGTAAAAGACAAAAAAAAACTGAAACTACAAAAGTAGTTCAAAACAATGCCTAAAAAGCTGTTTTACCAACCTGTACGAGTCATGTCTATGTGCATCACAAAAGTGATGATATTTTATTCTAAATGAAAGTTTACAGAGATAAATAATTTATTTAATAAGAAATTAAATGTGGTTCATTCTGATTTCATGTTGACTTCAAACATCACAGATCTCCTGTATCACTTCAAAGAATCAAACGCTGTACCTTCCTCTGTTGTTCTTGCCGTTCGGGACTCGCTGTCCATGCCCTGGAACTCGTTGAAGTACGGACGGACTTTGATCTCGTAGACGATGCCTTTCTTCAGAGCCGAGAGCACCATGCTCCTCTCAGAGGGGACCTTCACATCCTGACTCTGCCACGCTCCAGGGGAGGACAGCCCTGACATCTGCCTGTACAAAACCCTGTAGCCCTGGATGAACTGAGACTGGCGGTCAACCTGAAGGGGAAAGATGGTTCTAACTTAAAAAAGTGCAAAAGACTGGGTAAAATAATTGAAAAAGGAGAAACTCTGCTAAAAAGGCCTAGCTTTGGGTGCTGGTTCCCATTAGGTGTCTTAACTAGCTTAACCAGCAGTGCTTTCTTGGTCAAACAACTTAAACAGAAAAGCAGGTTGACGAGTTTCTACAGATATGTTGGTCCACCAATTAGACAAAAGTCTGAAAGACCAAGGAATATCTCCTCCTTTTCACCTTAACTAGTATTTACATATAACAGCAAGTTCAGCCAATCAAATCCCTTTGATAAAAATGTTCTACATGAGTCATACATACGTACGACCTTGACAAACTCGAAATAAAACATCAATAACAGCAATCATGCAAGATGTAGCCGCTTCGAATGAACATGTTGTGAAAAAAAGCTCAGCTGCGAAGAAATAAACACATATGTACAAGTATATACATACGCGCCAAAAAAAAAAAAAAAACTCAACTTTGACCGTGTCAACATAACGATCAAAGAAAAAACGCAATCTCAAATCAACAAAAAGGTAAACAAGACACTTCATTCGCTGAAAGCCTCATTCTGTTTTTAGTTTGCCGAAGAAAAGTTGTATTTACAGAGAGGAGGAGCGTGTATAACTCACATTAATGCCTTTCTAACAGCACAGTCTGGCCTTTGGAGTGAGATATTAAACATCTGCTTTTCCTCCCTACACATGGAGTAAATCAGCCCAATGGCCATCCTTCCTACGCTTTTTAAACTTTCATTAATTGAATGATTCAGGGTCGTAAAAGCTTTCTTGACACCACCTACGTTTACCGCGAGAGTACTGCTGTATTCAGGGGCCGTGCAGGCCGATGATTTATGGATTATTCATATGAGAAAAATACATCTGAAACAGTCTATACCCCATTTAGGCTGAACAGACAGACGCTTATATTTGTCTCTGTAATGATTGTTGATGGCAATCATTAATATACCACAGGAGAGTGCTTACAAACAAATGTGACACAGCAAATTTTAAAGCAATTCAACAAACAGTAAACACTTTTAGAGTGTTTATATCAATGCTGGAAGACTGCAGTGGGAAATAGAAACAACAACCAAGACGAGTAACAGAGTTAACTTTGTTGGATATCGAATAATATACAGTACATACTGTATAAGTTTAAATAATATACAGCCAATAATCTGTGCCAAATAGCCTAATTCTGTATAGAGATGATGTTTATTCAAATATATGAAGTAAATTTAGTTCAAAATCATCAAATTAGTATACTATAAAATAGCTCATGTCATTCCAAACCTTTCAAAATAAATTGTAATATTTTCTGAGGTACACAAAAAAGTATATTGTTACAAATTAATAAATACATACATACATACATAGTACTTCATTTTATTTCATTTTTAATTTTGAATTAAAGTCAGTGGTGTCCAGTGATGTTTAGGACCATTCTATAGATTAAAACATTCTTCAAAATATCTTCTTTTGTGTTCCACATAATAAAGAACAGTTTGGAACAATATGAGGTTTAATAAATGATGACAGAATTTTTATTTCTGGGTGAAATATCGCTTTACTACTGCATCATGTTCTAGAAACTCAGTCCAATCACAGTTTAGATGCTAAAGCCTCAGTCCAATCATGGTACCTGTACAATAACCTCTGTCCAACAGCAAGTCATGTTCTATAGCCCATTGTCTAATCATAGTTCATGTGTCAAAATTTCTGTCCAATCTCAGCACAATTTACAGACTACAACATCTCTCCAAACACAATTAACATGCTAAAAGCTCTGTCCAATCATAGAGCGCCTTACCGTCCATGTGACCTGTATGGTGGTGGGGCTGAGGACCACAGGGTTGTGTAGCCGCACAATAACCTCACCCAACTCCTTCTGCACGTGTCTGTGATCCACTCCCTGAGCTGGAGGACTTATATCTGTAAAGAGAAACACAGAGGCCAATGCCATTACCTCTTATAGTGCGCAGACAAATTACTAAATTACTGGTCGGAACAGCATAATCCCTTAAATACAATTTAATTCCCTAAAAGAGCGATGAGGAGTCATTTTCACTGACTCCAGCCGCAGACAGCACAGCTTCAACCTTACCTGTGAGGTTACAACCGCCCAAGGTCTCAGAATCAGTCACCCCTAATGAACATATGGAAGACTCTGTGGCACCTTAATCTAATCTTTTTCCAGTCGAAGTTGGTCCTTTTTTCTCCTCGTAATGATCATTAAGGTACCAGCCAGGTCACTAACTCAATTATACACTCCAAATGTAGATGATGTTTGTTCTACATTATACATTAGTCTCTGAAACTAATGAGCGTATGGGACTGTTAGACCCTGTGGTATCTAGACTAGATCTCGTTCTCTGTGAGCAACAGCTAGGATTTAATTGGAAGTTGTTGACACAGACACCATTCACTTGGGTTTCTTACCCAAACTATATACACAATTATAGACAGAGTTTCTGTGAAATACCTTGAGTGCGGACAGGTTCGGACATGGGGCTCGGGTCACTCAGGCCTTGGACGTTGACTGCTCGCACCATGAACAAGTAGATGGTGTTGGGGCGAAGACCCTTGATGGTGTACTGCGTAGTCTTGACATGATCGGCCACAGTCTGCCAGCTGTTGCTCACCGATTGGCTGCATGTAAATGAGGCAGAGTGATGTCAGAGTCTGAAATGTCTTAAAAAATTTTAGTCAGAGCGGATGCAATATACAAGGACAGTCCATTCAAAATGTTGTACCAGCTTGAGCTTGAAGGTCGCAATATATTTTTTGAGGACTTTGTATGTTAGAAATGTGTATAAAGACATATTTCGGTCTGACTTGAGTACTTGACAGGAAAATGAACACATTTAAGGTACAATTCAAAAACAGAAAAGACACTTAAAGGCTAAATAAACTAAATTCATACCTGAAAGCCTCAATAACATATGATGAGATGGGTGATACTCCAGGAAGGCCAGGCTGCCATGACAACGACACACTGTTTTTAGTGACATCGGTGACCTGAGGTTTGGAAGGAGGACCTGAGAGCTCATTCTCATCTCGGGCTTTAACTATAACAAGACTTCCAGACTCTAAAGAGAGGAAAGACATAAAAACACTGAGAACTTGAAAATCACATACACTCTCATAAATAAAGGTTCTTTAAAGGTTCTTCTCTATGGTTCCATGAAGAACCTTTAAAGGGTTATTTCACCCAAAAATGAAAATTCTGTCATTGATTACTCACTCTCGTGTTGTTCCAAACCCGTAAGACCTCCGTTCATCTTCGGAACACAATTTAATATATTTTTGATGAAATCTGAGGGCTATCTGACCCTCCCATAGACAGCAAGGTAACTACCACGTTCAAGGTCCAGGAAAGTACCAAGATGATCGACAAAGTAGTCCGTGTGACACCAGTGGTTCAACTGTAAAGTTACGAAGCTACGAGAATACTTTTTTGCGCAAAGAAAACAAAAACTTTATTACACATTTTCGTCTCTACTGTGTCGCTTTGGACGCGCGTTCATGACGGCATGACGCGAGCGTGTGGCAGATCCCGGAACCCAGATCCGGCGTGATGACACATGGACTACTTTGTCGATCATCTTGGTACTTTTCTTGGTACAAAAATATCTTAAATTGTGTTCCGAAGGTGAACGAAGGTCTTACGGGTTTCGAACAACACGAGGGTGAGTAATTAATGATAGAGTTTTCATTTTTGTGTGAACTAACCCTTTAAAATCTATGGAACCTTGTCACTGAACAAAAGGTTCTTCAGAAGGTTCTTTTATAACAAGATGGGTTCACTAAGAGGTTCTTTGGGGATCCCAAAATGGTTCTTCTATGGCATTGCTATGAAAACACCCTTTTGCAACTTAAATTTTTTTAACATGAAGGTTCTTTATTCGCATACATGTCTCCTTGAAGAATCTTTAACATCCATGGAAGCTTTTCATAACAAAATGATTTTTTGTTAAACGACTTTTAAGAACTGTTCACTCAAAAGTTCGTTGGGGAACTCAAAATGGTTATTCTATGGTTTTCCTGCAAAACCCCCCTTTTGAAACCCCCCTTTTATTTTTAAGAGTATTGTTTGTGAAGTTGCGCATAAGTACCTTTGACTTCCAAGAAAGCACTCCAAGTATTTTTTGTTAAACGACTTTTAAGAACTGTTCACTCAAAAGTTCGTTGGGGAACTCAAAATGGTTCTTCTATGGTTTTCCTGCAAAACCCCCCTTTTATTTTTAAGAGTATTGTTTGTGAAGTTGCGCATAAGTACCTTTGACTTCCAAGAAAGCACTCCAAGATGTTTCCCCACTAGAACTTGCTGCCACACAAGTATAGATACCAGAATCAGAGAGCTGAAAAATAGAAAATAAAAACATGCATTGATCTTTATATCTTCACGTAGTGTGAATTCACTAAACGGCTAATCAATTCGACTCATGGAAAGTTCAAGCTTTCGATCCTAAAGAGATGTAACCTCGGGCAAGTCCAGTTCGGCTAAAGCGCTGACACTAATATGGTAGATATATTCTATTTTCTGCACCCTTCAGCCAGCTTTTATCCTTGCTGGCAAATTCACAAACACACCCACTAACCGCAACGAGAGTTAGACTAATTCATTTAAAGGGGTAGTCGCTGAAACCCTCTGGACCGTTGACAGCTGCCACATGTTCCCCCCTCTCTACCTTTCCGGGACGATCTCCCTGTTGTTTGTTGCCTTTCATCAGGGTGCCTCGCCTCCATTTATTAGATAAAATGTCAGAGGTGGGCAGCACTGTCAGGCATAATAGCTATTCCATCCCGAGCCGACGGGGAGGGCTTGAGGACTTTAAATTCAATATAGCCCTAAAAGTGTGTTTGTTTGTGTGTGCGTGTGTAAATGTGTGTGCAGCTGGAGCCCGTCCAGCCTTCCGTAAATGATTCTTGGGAGAGCTGTCGTATCCCTAAGTGATAGTATCAAACAATTTACCAAAATCAATATTTCCCATTCATCCCCGTAATGCAATATGATTCTCTCTGCCCATCTCTGTTATGTCTTACTGATATCTGATTGAATTCTGCTAAGCTTATACATCACACTTAGATGAAGACGTTTCTGACAAATGGTAGTCACACAAACACACACATACGGTCTTAGAAATACACAATAACAGATACACATCTGGACATTCAGCGATGTATTGGTGACTATATCAGTGCTGGCTAATATAAAAACCGGTCTAATTTGGTCCATGTTGAAAGTTGATGATATATGATGGATGCTACTTTTCTATGCCAATTCAACATCTAAGTTAACTGAATCGCATTAAATAAATAAGCATTCATTCATTAATTTGTCCATCCATCCATCCATCCATATGGATGCATCCCAAATGTATACATTCATTACAAAAATATTATAATAGTATTTAGGCTCACCCGCAAACCCTTGATCTGCAGGCTGCCGAGGTCCTGTAGGGACATACGAGCATCTTTGCCCAGCAGACTGACCCCATCCTTCAGCCAGCTGATGGTTGGGACCGGTTCTCCAGAAGCATGGCACCTCAGAAGAGCCACACTGTCTACACCCAGAGTCTGGTTAGCTGGACCCTGCCGGATGATGGGGGGAGGACGATCAGTCAACACTAAACAAGAGAGAGAAAGAGAGAGGAAAGAACAGGAATTAAGCCTACATGTAGCTATTACTGTTTTAGAAGGGAGGCATCCCAATTTGTATCCTTTGCTGGTGATGTACGGTACAAAAATAAGCTTCAGTTTCAGCTTCACATTTATCAACATTTTTCAACTGATGAATGAAAAAGAGAACTGTCACAAGCACTTATATATATGAGCGTGAATACACACTACAAAAAGTATACCACCAACTTTGAATGTACTGTGATTTGAATCACACTAATCACACTATTTAGTGGATAGCAACTACAGACAACAGAGAGGAGGCAGGAAAAAATTGGGATAAGAGAGCGAGAAAGTGTCCGGAAAACAACACAGGACAGATCTGAAACATTTCCTGTGTGAGTGCAGTGACTCAACATGTCTGGAGCCCATGTGCTAATAACTAGGCAATGGCTCTGAATTAGTTCCTGCTTTTACTACTGAAATGGAAACATTGGAAATTGGTAGCAATTAGCATGCTTGTCCATCTAGAATAATATATTCTCCTCAGATTATGACATCATGACATGAACAGGTCTTCTTCTTACATCATTTGTTGCTTTAGCACAGGACAGCCAATATGTTCATCATTAAAAGTGTCTGAAAACATTAAGATTGTGGTCGTGTCCCGTGTGGCACAGGAAGCAGGATGAAGCCATGATTGCCTTATTCCTGGACGTATCAGGGTTATATGCACATTTTGTGGTCGCACCACAGGGCAGCGTCTACCCCCCAAGCATTCTGGGAAAAACTGGGAGAAACGCTGAGTCTTGGTTTCTAGCTCACTGATGTGGCAGCGAGGTGGTTTTGTAGCTTCCAGTTAGTGCCTGAGATCCTTCATTTAGGAACCAGACTCTGAGTAAAATTTAATGTATTACTATATATCCGACTATCAGAGGCAGTGTGGTCGCTTAAATATCTCATGCTGGTTAAGAGAACATCCCCTCATAAACTCCTTCTTCCACCGTCCTAGAGTGCACAGATTGTTTCATTTTTTGTTTTGCGACGTTTATAACGATGGGTGCTCATGAAAAGATTTCCATCTATTTTCATCTCATTGTGTAGATGCTTTTTTACTGCTTACAGTAGAGGAAAATCTGAAATTTTATGGAGCAAATATAATTATCGCTAAATTGTAAGTAAAAACACTGCATTGTCATCAGAAAGCCTTATCAAACCATGTGGATTGTGGAATAAATAAATAAATAAATCACACAGCACATAGGCATTCTGTTTGTCTTGCAGTTCTCGATTGTCGGCCATAGATATTAAAAAAACGTGTAATTGTTTTTTGTAAGTGTTTTTTTTGGTCATCTGATCCCGTTATTTATTTTGTGTTGGTAAAATCTGAAAACCTGAAGTATATTATTGAAGTATATTATTAAAGCAAATTTTTTTAAATGATTAAAAATAGGAATAAATAAAATGTATATTCAAAATAAAAAAATAAGTAATTATAATATATTTATGTAATAAAAAGTATATAAAATAAATTAAGTGAGATTACATCTCACACTTCTTTATTCTTCATAACCCGAGAATGCGTCAGAAATGGTGCAGTGAAGTATAGTTTGAAAGGCTGCGCGTTCGGCTGTACACATACCCTGAGCCACTTCAGACAGCTCACCAGTAACGCTTCAACGCACGAAAACACACACAATTATGTCAAAATGCACGGTTTTGGCGAGTTAAGCCCCGTTCACACCAAGAACGATAACGATAAAGAAAAAGATATTAGCGTCCACACCAGCGAACGATATCGTCTGTTTATTCTAAAGTGCACATGCATCTACCGCTTTAAATTATTGAGCTCGTTACAGCAGGATGGATTCTGATTGGCTGTCAGTGTTTCGTCGTTCATCAGCTGGAAAAAAAATCGTTTTGAAAGCGATCACAACGATATCGTTCCTCTGTATCGTTATCGTTATAGTTGTGGTGTGAACTATGCTATTTTTTTATATTGAGAACGATTTTTTGAACTATATCTTTATCGTTATCTTAACGGGGCTTTAACCTTGTAAACCGAGTCTAACGGTCCGTTCACACCAAGTACGATAACTATAAAGATAACGATAATGATATAGTTCTAAAAATCGTAGAATAGAATCGTATAGAATAAACAGACGATATCGTTTGCTGGTGTGGACGCTAATATTGTTATCTTTATAGTTATCTTTATAGTTATCGTTCTTGGTGTGAACGGGGCTTATAAGTCTTTTAAATGAGTTATAAATGATCGTAAAGAGTTGGGAGAAAATCAGATATGTGTCAGATCCGCGTCATATGCATCAGGTTTTAAAGAGACAGCACTGATTTTAAAGTGAAACCTGCTGAAGTCTGTCATTGGTGTATATCAAAGAACAAAAGAAAAAGAGAAGTCCTTGGACTGTTCTAGTTGCTGATTAAATTGTATAGCTTGAATAAAGATTAATATATATAGTTTACGCATATATAATATAGTTTATGTGAAGATTGTTTTAAAATCACTTAAATTAAAAGTTGTTATATATTTCAGAGCCTATTAAATGTTAAAAATAATGGCTTTAAATTATGCTGTAATGTTGAATGGCTATAGTTAATAGGGAAAATTGAGGGAAAATGCACCAGCAGGACAAATTAAAAACATTTTAAATATGTTTAGTTATTGTAGTAGTAATAACTGCCTGTTTTTGCAAAAAGAGTTTTATCATTTAAATTTTATCATGTCACCGGCCATTGGCAGGTGTGGCAAAAAGTTAGTTTTAGGCTCTGCCTATTGACGTTTATGGTGATGTCAAGTCACACATATTTATATTACGCTTCATACAATACAGACTGTTTTAAAGCCGTTTCACTGTAATAAACAAGAAAATAATAGTATTCAATTCTTCAGTTATGAAACAAATCAAATTTCAGCTGTAAAGTAGCTCTAAAAAGACAATAGTGTCATTATTCAGCACAGTGTAGTTCTATGATGATTCAATATAGTTCAATAACAGAGTGAATGTTGCAAAGTTAATTAGTTATGACACAAACTTGATTCAAATAAAGCAGCTCTTCAGAAGATAGTCAATAGTAGTGCAAAGTTAATCAAATTATGAAACAAGCTTCATTCAGCTATAAACAGCTTTAAAAGTGGCAATAGTGTCATTATTCAGCTCAATTCTGCTGATTCAATTCAGTTCAATAACAGTATTGATGTTGCAGGGTTCATAATTTTGGAACCAAATTTGATTCAGCTATAAAGCAGCAACAATTGATGTACAAATGGGCATCAAATGCCCCTTGAGAAGTGCCAACCATTTATTTCTCAGACTAATAATAATACAATAATCACAGCCGTGTCTTGTCCCCTGCCCCTCTGTGGACACACTAATTAGCAGGTGTGAATTAATGACCAAAAAGCTGGTGGGTGCTAATTACAGACTGCACCTCTAACCCTTAAATACAGCTTTAGATGCAGTCTTCTTCCATTCTCGGCTGCGTTACTATTTGTCTCACTCTGAATAAAGGATGGTATTTATATTGTCCAAATCTCCATCGGAATGCCTCATTTGGGTTCAGGGATGAAGAGTTGCCATTCTAATTCATCAATGTGGATTACTCCGCTTCGAGATTAAACCCCAGAGTGCTTTGCAGGCACATCCATCAGGCCGGTATAAACCCCAGAGATGCATGCGCGGATAGATAGAGACTGATGAGGCATAATGGCTGTATTTGGATTAAAGCTGCATCCTCTGTACTGAATGAGTCTTTAGTGTTGCACTGTTGCACTTAAACTCGACTAGACTGCAGTTGTTTCCAATCAGCCCAATCTCATCCCTGCTGAAAGGACACATTATATTCATGATCGTTTTCTAAAGAACTGCAGAATAAATAAATAAATACATATTTTTTGCAAGACTTTTCGTAAAGTAAATTTTCCTTTATATCTGCAAGTGCTCTGCAACATAAAAATAAATAAATTAAATCCATATAAATGTGAGTAACTAACTGACTAACTAATCAACTAAATGCATTTGCCTGCTAACTGACTAGTTATTAACAGAAAAAAGTGCATTGACTTTCCTCCTTTTGCAGTGTCTGCTAAGATTAGGCAGTTTGGTTGATGTGTGAGTGTAATAAGACTAAGTCATATGTGTGTTGACGTGACATGATGGAGTGCTGATCATCTGACGGGACAGTTTTAGACAGTGTGAAGGCCTTGGTGCCGTCTGGCAGCAGCCATTTTTCATCAAATCTCTCCTTGAACCTGTCCAGCTCTCTCCGCCACCTCAACAGCCACTAAATCACACTCTTCCTCCAGCGCAGGTGTGGCCGTGACCCTCTTCCTCTTTCATTCCTGTCATCCCTCTTTGCTGTCATCCTCCACAACATCTCACACACACACACGCATTTCTGAGTAAAAGCCGCTTATGGCAGTCTAGGTCATATGTGGTTTCTAAGACAAAATCGCTTAATTGATATGCTTTGCAGTCAACAGTAACAGCCATCAACTTAAAAGAATTACATTTTACTGTTAGACTGAAGATGTAGTTGAAAAGTTCATACAAACTGACTTCTTGCTACTTTTTCCTTTGTAAAAAAAAATCTCTCTTACACAACCCAAAACATGTTTTGTTGCCAAAGCAATTTTTCCATGATCAGTATCTGAAGTTTTCAAGGACGGCTGTTTTCACTCCCTTCTCGAGCTGAAATTAAGTTTTCCTCCTGTCAAGAGAAGTTCACAGAGATGTGCTCCTGTAATATTCAAACGTGAGCGGAATTCAGGGTCGTCAGGCTTGCTATTCATTTCACATAGAGAGGCAGAATCAATGCAGAGCTCAAGGCCACATTCCAATTCAGCTCTTAATGTGGATCCAGCGGCAACAGAAGTGGTTTTCATATGACATCTATCTTTCTGCCAGTACCTTTTGTATGGGGATATTGAGGCCTCCGTTTGTGTCGGGTGTGAAAAGTGTAGGCTGACATATGAATGAAGGAAAATTAAAGAGTGGTGAAAAGAGAACGACAGCGAGTGATAAAGAGCGGAATAATGAAAACAGAGGCTTAACAAAAGTCAGTTAAAATGTAAAAAGAGAATTAAAAAATAAAATATTTAATTCTAATAATTATTGAATTAATCATAGTATTTTACAATTTCTGCACAATGCAAAATATTTATTTAAAAAATCATGGGTGGAAGGAATGGGGAACTTTTGGATCCTTCCTAAACAATTTTATTTTTATTATTATTATTATTAGTAGTAGTAGTATTATTTATATTTAATATATTTATATTTTTATTATTTTATATTTTGTAACAAATTTATCAATAATAAAAAACACAATTTGTAAAATTATAAAAGACATTATAAAAGATCAAATAACATGCAATTTAATTCTAATGATTTAAATTAATTAAATGAATAATTAATCAGGACTGTTTTGAAAAGAACTGAATAATGAAAAAAAAAAAGATTAGCAAAAAAATGTGTGTTGGATAGGTTTGTTATTTGCATTTTTGTTTTCCAATTTTCTTATACTGTATTCCTAACTATTAAAAAAATGTATGACAAATAGTTCAGTTTGTGGCAGCTGCAGGAGATCTTTTAGAAGGAACTGAATTGCTTCATTTAAAAAAAGTCCTGAAACTAAAAACAAAGAAACAGAATGAAACACCAACAAGGTAAGAACTATCCACATTCCCAAAGCCCTGTTGTGGTCCGATCCACCCCAGTGCTTACCGTCTGTGACCTCAAGCTGTGCTTTGGCCAGGATGCTGCCCGCCACCGTCAGGGCCTGGCAGATATAATATCCCGCGTCTGCCCGCTGGACCACTGTAATGGTCAGATCTCCACTGGGCGACACCGAGAAACGACTGTTGGGCTGCTGCGGTTGATTTGGAAACAGGAGGTTCTACACAAACAAAGAAAAGTGAACAAACAAGAAAAGTGTGAAGAGGATTTCCAGGGAAAATTTGCTACCTGAAACCCACCGTTCTTCGAACAGAAACACATGAGGAAAGACATTTTTGCATTAGAGGGGGTAAATTATTATCTGTATTATCAGTTATTAAAATTCTGAAAGTAATTACGGTGGTGTGACTTTAAATTGTGCAACACAATGGCTCACAGCAAATAAAGCTTTTGCTAACAAGTATGCTAAACCAGACTGTGTATATCTCTCACTGTGTGTATCCATTGTGTCCAAATGACTCCAGTAATTGCTTTGGGCTGCATTGTGTACTCACTCTGTCTGACATGGATGTTGTATTTGAAATGAAATCTGTTGGAAAGTGAGGAGGCCAGGTGATTCGAAGCTAATTCACCACCAGCGGCCGGTTTAGACTGTTCGCTAATTACGACAGATAACAAGCTGGGTTCATTAACGGCCATCATTGACCGAACCCTCATATTTACCTCAGATTTTATATCCTTGAGATCCCTCCACTCTTCCTTTCATTTTCTCTCTCTCTCTTTAGATTTCGGAGTCCTCATAGCTGACCGTCAGAAACCGAAAGACATTAGCCGGATTCAATTACACCTAATGACTTTAATGCTCCAAATTACACTCCAAATGATGTTATTTCTTTCTTTCTTTCACTCTTTTTTTAATTAGCCTCTCACACATGATAGATGTTGGGTCCATTATCCTCAAGTGTGACTGAGAGGCTTCTCTCAACGCTAATGACTCAATAACTGCTTTAATTTAGCCTTTTAACAAATACCTTCATATCTTACTTAAGAGAGGAATGGCAGGACAGAAAATGTAATAGAAAGTTTTATATTGCATTTAATATTGGGATTAAGAATCAAATCCTCCAGTATTTCAAATTTTGTATTACTTTTATATGAATTTTTAACTAGCCTGCCATGCTAAAGCTCACTGCTACAATGCTAGCATGTTCTGGGTGGTTGCCAGTTTTGCGATCACTAAGGTCCTTTGGGTGGATGCTAGGGTGACCCATTCCTAGATATAACTTGTATCCCTTCTTCAATATAAGTCTAAGGGATTTGTTCAACCGTTTTATTGTCAATACGCCTGGAGCATGTATGCTAACCACTAGCCCAATGCTTTCACAAAAATAAAAGTAGGTTAAAAAGAGAAAATTGTTCTCTCTCTTACCTGACTTCCTTCTTTCTGCCAGAAGACTGCCGGCTGTGGGTTCCCTTTGGTCTCACAGGGGAAACTGGCAGTCCGTCCCTGCGCCACAATCTGATCCCGCGGCCTGATCACAAACTGCGGTGCGGCTGAGTCAAGAACCAAAGACATTACCATTACACCATACCCTTAGACACAAACACACACTGACACATACACGCTGATCACTGGCAGTCAGTGGGAACGTAAGGCATCCACAGGCATTGACTGCCAAGGTCACTGAAACAGAGCTTCCATGCATCAGCCCGTTTCCAACACCGTTCGGCCTCTTGGATTATCTGTTTGCTTTGACCACAAACAGCAAGGACAGCGACAGCAACCACAGGAAGCCATTCATCCAGGTGGGGCCGCGGATGGCGGTTCTGAATGAATGACGGCAGCTTTCAGGCACAGCCGTGCTGCAGTAACAACACCAGAGGGAGGGGTGGGTCATTCCGGTCAGGACACACGGAGAGGAGAAGCTAAGTGTGGATGCCACACCATGAACTTGAGTGGACAGTGCTTTTGTAAGTGGATTTAAATGCTCGTCTCTATTTACTCTAGCTAAACAAAACAGTTTCTATTCCTGTATCGAAGATAAGCAGAGGTCACAAGCTGGACAAGCTTGGAAA
This sequence comes from Sinocyclocheilus grahami, assembly GCF_001515645.1. Classification (NCBI taxonomy): domain Eukaryota; kingdom Metazoa; phylum Chordata; class Actinopteri; order Cypriniformes; family Cyprinidae; genus Sinocyclocheilus; species Sinocyclocheilus grahami. The sequence continues at coordinate 635,482 of NW_015505856.1, forward strand.
ACATTGAATTGCTGTTGGACATCATTCTTTATTCTAACTGCCAACTTGGGTCAAGTTCTCACAAAACTAGATTTTTTTCCCGCCTTATGTGTCACACTTAGCAAAGTATTTTTAACCTCTCAACTCACCCGGCACAGAAACTCAGCCAACATTCCTGCAGAGCACATTCAAATAAACCAATTAAAAGTACCATCTTCCCTGCTTTCCCTGTCTAACCTGACTTTAAAATGGCATCAGAATTCAGAAACAGGGATCCGAACTTTCCCCTTAACATGGAGTAAATGCTACTTTCTCCTTAATGAGAAGGTTAGGGCACCAATCGTCTAAAAAAGGTTTGTCAGAGTCTTCAAAGGCAGGCAATGGCAGCTGGAGCTTGTGAGAAGATAAAATGCTATTGCAGAAGGTACCACTCACATACAGTTAGGGAGTTCCAAGGATGGAGCAAAGGTCTTTATATGGAGGAATAAATGTTTTAGCTGACCTAAATAAAAGAACAATTTGCTTCTGCCAGCAACTCTGAACGGTGACCCTACAATCAATCATTTTTAACCGAACAAAAATAACACAAAATGTACTACTGTTAAAAACTGATACTTTTCAGTCATGAGGTTCACAAGAAGTCACAAATTCAGACCAAAAACAACAGCTACCACGTAATTTGAACATTCCGACGCTGTGTTAGTTTTATACTTGTAGCCACAACAATAAATCTAGATGCAGGACTCCAAACCGTTGAGTTAGTTTAGCAGGGGAACCATTACTCACGGTACGCCCATCTACAAAAGAAAAGGTCTGACAGCGGAAAAAATGCTCTCCTCCTCCATTTTGATCCCTAAATGAGCCCCTCTACTGTCTGTGCAGCTGGCAACTGTGGACAAGAGAAGTCTGCAAGTGTTTGTGTGTTGTTTATGTGGCTGACTGATTTTTGTGAGGCTGTACTTGACTAAGGCTGACACATTCAGGCAAGTTACAGATGGTGGCAGATTTACAGGCTTCCCAATCTGGGCGCACGGTGGCGCGGGCACTTCTGTGAGTTTGGGCATAACACAAAGGCTTTAAATCACAGATTGGCCCCGTTTCATTCTACTCCAGAGCTTTTTTTTGCACCGGAGTGAGCGGGCATAAAAGATGGGCATTTACCCATGCCACTCACTCAAAGTGATTGTTTAATAACTTGAACGCTAAACTTCATTGTGCACTTGAGTGTTAAAGCCCTTTTTGGCCAGGAGGGGAGGAAAAAAAACACACACACACACCCCAAGTCTATCTGTTCCAGAGGGGATTCTAAAGAGTAGAACAAAGCTAGTCATAAATAAACTGTGATTGCATCCCTGAAACATTCTTTAATGCATGTCTGCTGGCCTCTTTTCATTGGGAAGTGTCTGCTGGGAGAATGAGGCCCTGTAAGAGCAGAATAGCTGATCGGCTACCATATTTAATTCATGACGGAGCACATCTGCTTCGTACTGGAGAGAGTTCATGACTAAACCCACTTCTGAGAGCTGTAAATAAACACACATGAGAACAACAGGAAACAAGCATGCACACTCTCTCCGAAATGCACACACAGACAGAAAAATAAACAGAAACTGACATGACTAATCGAACAACTTCGCAGGAGGCTAGAACTTGTTGTTTTAAAGTATTTCAACTCATGTACACCCAGATGGTTGTGTGTGTTAGGAAGACTGCTGAATTATATTCATTAAGCAGAAGCCACAAGTTTTAAGCAATTAACACACTCATAAGCTTTTTTAGCAGAGTACTATCACAACCTATAATCCTATAATAAAGGTAGTTAGTACAGCCACAGGTTAGTATGGGATAAAACTCTTCTTTGTTACTTTGCTATCAAGTTCATCAGGATGGGAAGGGGAAGTAGTGAAGCGGAAACAGGAAGTACTGAACCTCTACAGAGTTAGTTGAAGAGTTGAGCCAGCACACTGTATGTGTGCATGTGTGTAGCAGGAGAGGAGGAAGGAGCACAGAAGGCACACATGCAGTATGAAGGAGTGACTGGGATGGGTACTTACCAACAGGGCGAGCTGAAGACACAACAATGGAGGAGTGAAGACAACAAAAAATGACAAAAGACAGACACAAACAGAAAGGACGAACAAAGAAGAAAGTGAAAAGAATTAAGAACAAAAGAAATCAAATTCAGAATGAACAATGACAATGTGTGTTTTTTAATATATATTTTTTAAATATATATATATATATATATATATTTTTTTTTTTCATTTCAGCACAGCGTAGGTAGGTGGAAATAGATTCCACAGCAGAGATGCAAGGAGTAGAGGGAAAATGCAATGCATTTTATTAAATTTTATTTTTCAACTTCATTGTTGACCGGAACCTTCAAATAATCATCACAAAAATGCTCATCTGGACTAGCACCATCCGGTGGCAGACATATTTAATGTTTATTTTTATTGTGTGAGAACGTGGACAGCTAAGAAAATCAAAATCAGCACTCCTGTCTCTCCTCCATAACTGACAGGTATCTCTATTCATATGAAGTCTTTAAAATCGGGGGCTCGTCCGGGATACAATTCAAGCTATGAAATCTGCTTCACCTGCCATAACGAGGTCTATATACACAGCTCTCTGTGAAGAAGCTGAACCGGCAAGACAGAATATGGGCAAAATAGACGGAATGGCCAAGAGAAACTAGCTGACAAAAAAGCAGTTATTATTATTTAATGCAGCAGTGGAGCTGTCGAAGAGGCTGATGCCATATTGACATTAAGATGGAGAAATCACGCTCAGAGTGCTGTCCTCTCCTTCCTTCCTTCCCTCCTCTGTTTCTCTGTATCTCTCTCTCTCTCTGGAAAGTGAGCTTGTGTAAAAACCCTCCACTCTGCATCCCCACACATCCCTTCATGGCTGAACTCTGTCTGGTTGTAAATCCCGCTTTCAAAAGGGCTGAAAATTGACAGCTGTCCCCATTGGCAGCTCCAGACCCCTCCTGAAGGCCACTGACCACCCCCCACCCACATGAGGAGCCTTCCACAGTGCATCTAAGCAGGTTGTTTTAATGTGGTGAGAAGAGAAGGGAGACTGAGAGGAGGTGGAAGGGGAGAGAGGGAGATTATGGCGAAAAAAGAAAAAAAGAATTATTAACCTTGCCCACCCGAGCTGGGCTTTTCGAGGTTGGTCTGCACCAGTAAACTGTGAAATGGTTTTGCTGGTTTGGGCTGGAGTGCCACAGTGGAACTGAGGAGATAGCATGTTTATGTGTGTGCAGAGGGGGGTTGGTGGCCTCCATTCTAGGGGGTGTAAATAATAAAAAAGGATTGGTGCCTTGGGCAAGATCCCCGCCCCCCACCTACCTAAATTACACTTCAGGAGTTCATTTGAGACCCGTCAGGAGGTTATCTCACTCTTTTAGACTGAGACTACACCAAAAATACATTACACTGCTATTGATTTCCAGTAAAGGGAAACCTTATGATAAAGCCAAATAACCAAGATCAGCACAAATGCACTGTTGGGTCTCTGAGATGCTCTAATATTTGGTTTTGTTTGTCAAATAAAAAAATGAATTAAAAAAATTATCCAATCTGTTTTTTTCTTTTTTCTCTCTAATTTATCCCTTTAACGTATTTAATCTATTTAAGCCCTTAAACAGGTGGTGCAATTTAGGAATCCAGCAATCAATAATTATAATCAAGTAATCAAAAACAGTAATTAGTAATCAATTATGCAATCAAAAGCATTCGACTAAGCTGATTGTATGAGTTGCTTTGAAACATTTGAATGAAATGCACATTTCTGAAGGCAACCAACCACCCTGTGAGGCTGGAAAGATGTAAGCAGTGTCATTTAACTTTTGTGGTAGACTTGGATACTCAACTGACCTCTGACCGTGAGGGTGGTGGACGCCTCCGTTTTTCCAACTCTGTTCTCAGCTACACAGGTGAAGGTTCCTTCATCGCTCGCTGCTGCCTTCTTTATCCTCAGCACATAGTCGTCTTTATCATATTTAATATCATACCTGAAACACATATGAACAGAAGATGAGTTTAGCAACTAGAAACAACTTCTGATGATGTGATAAAGTACAGTATACACTACTGGGTTCAGTAAGACTTGATTTATTAGATATAAACTAGACATAAAATACTTTTATTGAGCAATGATGCATTGAATTGATCAAAAGTGCTATATTTCAAATAAATGCTGCACTTTTGAACTTTCTATTTTTTTATGTTTTTTTTTTTCTTTTTTTTTTTAAATATAATAAATGCAACCTCAGTAAGCATAAGAAACTTATTTTTAAAACATAAACAAAATCTTACCAACCAACCCACACTTTTGAACGGTAGTGTATAATACATAAGATATATTAAAATTATCATTAAATTTGATAACACATCATAGCAGACGCTATTTAGAACACCATATTAGGAAAATCTGGTATATTCAGAGAAAGAGCACTGTATAGAAACACTGCATTTTTTATCACTGACAGAGAAAGATCAATTATTCAACAATGACACACACTCTACAGAGGAGGAGGAGGCTTTCAACTGGAACCGCAGATGCTTCCAATATTTATGAGGCATCCGATGTGTGTGTGTGTGTGTGAGAGAGAGAAGTGGGCGTATCTGGGAGCTAATCATAAAAACAGGCCGATTCCAGGTCAGACTGAACAGAAAGGGATTTGAGATGTAGAATCCAGCCTTATTGATCTGCACCTCTCTGGCAGCTCCTAGGTACTTCAGCAGCACTATGTCCTGGAAACTGACAGCCAAAGGTGATGAGCTGTGTGTGAGGTGAAAGTGTGGTTGACAGGCCTTGCAAGTTGGTCTTCTTTGTAGTATTTTGCTATAATTGGGATTTCTGGAGAGTGTATGCATGTCTGTGAGCAAGTGTGAGAGGGTGTTGTGCCATAGCGGTGACAGCTAGAAAACACTCTGTCTGCTGTCTGTCACTCCAGATCTGCCCTTCCACAGGAAGCAGGGCTCAGAGAGCACGCCATGTGGCGCAGGAGACAGGCTGATCCCTGACATGAGGACCAATAAGACCAGAATTATTCTTCTAAAGACTGCTGTTTATGAAGACAATATACAGTCAAACCACAGAATGTATGTTGCTTCATTAAAAAAAAAGGGGAACCAGATGAAAAAAGGGGGGACCAGAATAAGGACCAAGAAGAATATTTCACCTTAAAATGAAGAGAAATATATACAGTAGAAAGAAAATTCAGTTTATTTGTGTTGTTTTTCTTTTTCTTTTTGTTTTAGAATTCACTTTAAATTATATATAGTGTAAAACGGTATAATTTAATTTAATTTATATATATATATTATTATATATAATATTCTATATATGTAAAAATATACAATTTAATATATATATTCGCATTACAGTAATAATAGAGTTTTATTTATTTAATTATTTATTTATTTATGTATGATCAAAATAAAAGTATAAATATATATTATAAAATTATAAAATTACAATATTATTTGATTTTGGAACTGAAATATAACCTGGCCATTCTCAGCTTTCTAGAGAATCACTCATAATGGGAAAGAAAGAAAGAAAGAAAGAAAGAAAGAAAGAAAGAAAGAAAGAAAGAAAGAAATCATTAATTTTCAGCACTATTTTAGCTATAGTCAGATTGCTTTCCTTGGTTACGTTATTGCATGCGTTGATCATATATGTAAGGTCACAAAGTCCAGGGTCACTTCAGGTTTAGGAGAATAAAGCTGATACTGTTTGAATGAAAACAGAAGGAGAATGTCACTGCACAGAAGCTAAACATTCCGATCTATCAAGTGTCTTTCTGACAGAGCCTGAGGCAAAGTCTGATGTGATTGGACGCAGAGAGAGAGAGAGAGAGTGAGAGACGGAGGTTAAGAAACAACATAAACAGATGCGAATCAGATGTTCAACCACTAAGACTAAATATTGCATGAAACAAGCCTGGTAAAACCATGTTCGCGATGGCGCAGATGCTGATGGCTGCCTCCGTGACGTGCTCCGCAGTTGTTTTTGTTAGTTTGTCCTGTCTTTAGTTATATCCCTGCAATCAGTTTCACCAGAGACTAATTGCTGGACATTCGGAAGTACACACCACCCGATGTTTCACCAGTTTTCGATTATTCTGATGTTTTGCTGGACATTGTAGTCGGGGGAGCTGCGGCGCTGATCAAGCGCTTCAGGACGCGCAGACGGGGGAAGCGAGCCGGCACCCTCGTCAAGCTCAGGCAGCGCGGATTCAGGACGCCGTTGCCTAGCATCCATCTGTTGAACCTCCGCTCTCTACCCAACAAAACGGACGAACTCCTTCTGCTCTCCCGGATAAATAAGGATTTTTCAAACTCTGCTGCTCTGTGTTTCACGGAAACCTGGCTGAAAGACGCCATTCCGGACAGCGCGTTGAGTCTCCTGGGCTTTCAGCTGTTCTATATATATAAAAAATCCATACAAACAAACTGAATATGAATAGGGTTGCAAAGAGGCAGAACATTTCTGGTAAACTCTAGAAACATTCCAGAATATTTGGAAACTTTGGGGATAATTTAGAAAATGTTTGAAAACTTTTGGGAAAATTTTCACCCCTTTGCAACCCTAAATATGAATAGTTCCTGACTGTCATTCTCACCTTTATCCTGTTATCCTTCTCATCAAATTGGAATGAATGAACGAATGAACGAATGAACGAATGAATGAATTAACAAATGAACAAATGAACAAATGACAAATGAACAAATTAATAAATGAATAAATGAACAAATGAATAAATGAATAAATGAATAAATGAATAAATGAATAAATAAATAGTTCCTGTGTCTTCTGTTCTCACCTTGATCCTGTCATCCTTCTCATCGATTCGTACTTTGTCTTTCTTCCAGTAGATGGTAGGCTCCGGGTGTCCACGAGGGGGAACGCACTCCAAGATGGCCGGCTCTCCAGCAGCCACCACCACATCTGTAGGGTTCTGTCTGAAATCATCACGTAACACTGAGAGAGAGAGAGAGAGAGAGAGAGAGAGATTAGCTCGTTCTTTAACCATTTGCAAATTTAGTCATGCTTACATTCCCCGAGGCACAAATAAATGTTCTTTTGTTGCTGAAACAGATGTCATTTCATTAAGTCCTCTAAAATGCTAACACACTCCAGCAGTGTTCAAATGTTAGCTCCCATTCAACAGGGTGCAGAGAGACACCTGTTTGAAAGTTCTGTTAAGTATTTTGAGGTCACGGGAACGACAGGCGCAGTAAATCATGCTGCGTGTGAAGGCATCCGTCTGCAGAAGGGTATGTATGAGTTTTATTTGATGGGGTGATTACAAGAAAACCTTAATTGAACTTAATGGGGTTCCCTATCGAGACAGGAGAACAAACAGAGAGAGGGAAGAGATATTGTGCCCTCCAGCTTTCTGTCACTCATATGCATGCAGCAGAGGAACGTATGCGAACACACACACACACACACACACACACAGTCAGTGGGTGGGCTGGTAAATCAGTGCCAACTAATCACCCATGCACACCCTTTTATCACAACCTATGCCTCTGGCCATGACTAATGTAGCAATAAACACGACAGCAAAAACATACATGAGGTCACCCAATTATCAGCAATGAATAAATGCAATGAATTAATAAACAAATCTCTACACATCTTCACATTCATCTACGATGCTTTATTAATAAATTGGGTAATTATACTCTAGTGCTGACCTGTGAGGGACCAAATGATAAATCTGTCAAATGATCATGCAATAATAGAGAAAAATGCTCTCGACTTGTCTTAGTTACGATTTATGAATCAGATAATGACTTAATTTGATTTAATAAATTCATTGTGAAAGAGAGCACTCTGATTTGAAAATCGGATTGGATAATTCATGTTTAAAGCTGTTCAAACTCTAACTCTGGTAGAGTCATCCCTGAATTAAACATGCCATGGAGTTGCTAAAGTGTTTCGAGCAGTTGCTAACATGTTGCAGTGCAGTTGCTAGGGCATTCTGAATGGTTGCTAGGTTGTTGCTCAAAAGGGCACACTAACAAGTCTCTATGATATTCTGATCTCTTAGATATACTGTAGCTCTGGTCCTTCACCGCAAGTCTGTGGCTTTTTTCAATCACTTGAAAAAGCAATAGCACATCTCTCCATCACTCAAGGGCAACTCACATGCTGAAGTTTGATAGTTAAAGTTAGTGATTTGTTCAAATAAGTATAACGCTGTAAAATAAGACAAAGCTCTATGTATGTGTGTAATTTTACAGACATTCAATACGCATAATTAAATTTTCATCCCTCCAAAAGCCTCGACTTCCAGCTCTCTTACATGTTTCTTTCTCTCTCTCTGGGTGCGATGAGCCTCTCGATCTTCCATCTGATTAATATTTATGTATTGTTCGTCTCCCTCCCCCGCACGCTAGCGAGAGCCGCATCTGTCTGTCAGGCTGGAGGCTAAAGGAGAGGCTTATCTGCTGAATATTCCTCCGCCACCCTCCTTCTCTTCCTCCTGGAGGACGGCTGGTAGAGGTGGAGAGGGTGTTTTAGGGCTACATTGGCAACTTTGCAGTTTTTTTGGCTAGATTTCAAAACTTTCGGTGCTAAGTTAAGGGTTTGCGGTGGAAAAGTGTAACAGGAGATGATGCAATGGAAGGAAGCCAAGAGGATCATTAAAAAAGGACAGATGCTACTTTGTACTTAAGTGTGTTTGGAGTTGTCAGATATAGTCAGTGCCAAAGGCAATTAAAGGGCCTGATATTCTTGAGTTTTTTTTATTTCTTTCTTTATTTTTTGCTACATGTTTGGCACGTTAGACATCTAAAAAACAGCATGTCCTTGTAACAAGATTGCAAATGTGCTCTAAGATTGCACTACAGTCTAAAAATCTGTAATATGACTTATGTGAAGTAGTGCTACTTTACAGCTGAAACATTTATTGTTTATATGTTGTTGACTAAAAAAGGATTATTAAAGATCCTAAAAAATAAGATTGTAGAAAACTTTAAATTTGTTCTTTTGTAACACACACACACACACACACACACACACACACAGGTCTATATGAATCTTAGATTTTTAGACTGTAGTACAATCTTGCACATAAATTTTTTTTATAAGGTTGTGAATTATATAATATTAATTATTCCTTACTAATTACTATTACTTTTAATTATATATTCATTATTTTAGAAATTGACTTTTTTAAATAATGTTTTCTATCATATTAAAATAGTTTTATAATTTTTTTACAATTTTTACAGTTAACCTCATTACAATTTACTAATTTAAATTATATAATTTATTAATTTAATTTATAAGAATTTTATCATTTTAAATTCTAAATTTCAAGGTGTAAATTATTAACTTGACTATAATATAATTTTACATTAAAAAATAAAGGAATCATTTAAAAATATATAATAAATGTTAACAATATAATATGATATGATATATGATATGAGATATGATATGATATAACTTTACATACCAGACATACAGAAATACAATACTAATCAAATTATGTCAAGATAATTGGCAAGACCACACACACAAACCTGTGGAGTGGATAATATGGTAATGTACACATATAAATCAGTTTGTTTTTACCATCGTGCACTGCAGTGCTGGTAGCTTGTGTCAGCATCAGAGCCGGCAAAGGTCAGAACGCAGTGGGATTACAGCACAGAACTGGCCTAGAGCAATATCACACTCCTACTGCACTTTATAACAACAACATACTGATCGAGAGAGAGAGAGAGAGGTACAGAAAATGATTGTGGACAGATGAGTGTTTTCCCAGTATGCTATAAGCAGTGATAGCATTTCATTTGAGTGCCTCTCAAAAGTGTTCACTACAGTTGATGCTGTGTCTGATGTGGCTCTCGCATGAAAGAGTGTAAATATGTCACTTTCAGGGAAATAGCACTTTTTTAAAATAGCGCTGCCCCTGGCTCTGTTCGTATACATGCCTATGTGTGTGTGAGTTACAGGCAAGAGTAATGTGAAAATGTGCCCCAGTCTGTAGTTGGGAAGAAAGCTGTTCCATTTGTTTGCAGTATCAGTCCCGTTATGAGCTCAAGCCCCAGTGATCCCTGTAAACCCCATCTACACACCCGCACACTGCAAATAAAGGCCTCCAGACACACACACACACACACACACACACACAGGTTTACATTTGTGAAAAGTAGGGACATCCCATAGGCGTAATGGTTTTTATACTGTACAGACCGTATATTCTATTGTCCTACACCAACCCTACCCCTAGGAAACATTGTGCTATTTCAGATTTTCAATACACTCCATTCTGTGTGATTTATAAGCGCTTTGAAAAGTGGGGAAATGGGGTAATGTCCTGAAAAGTCACCTTCTCCTTGTAATACCTCAATCATTTGTCACAAAAACGCGCGCACACACACACACACACACACACACACACACACACACACACTTCTTGTCTTCATCAACATCATCATCTTCACCCTCCTCCTCCTCCTCCCTAAATGCTATACATACTAGCATACTAGCATTAACAGCTGCACAAACATTGCTGCCTCTATCCCACAGCCACTCACACATTATTCTCGCTAGTACAAAATCTACTGAGAATCTCGGTCACAGCACATTTTAACTGTCCATTCATGTGCAAACATGTTTGTGAAATTTAAATGTCGCTACAAACATGTATGATTTTCTTCCTTTAAGAAAGTAAAAGCAACTTTTAGGATGCTTTTATAGTGTTTTGCATAATTCTTTAAAGCTCCGGTTTCATTGCAATTGCATGTAAAAGAGTGACAATTTCTTGTATCTTGTTTGATGGAATATAAATACTGACAGACTGTTAAATACACACACACACACATATATACACACACACACATACATGTATATATTTAAAGTTGTAAATAAAAACAAGTATGAGGATGTTTTACTTTCTATCTAAAAATGTCATGCATAATTCAATGTTACTTGCATGTCTTTGTAAATATTTTTGAAATTTACTAGCATTTTCTAAGTGAAAATTGTCTCAAATTAAATCAACACCTTTGTTTTTTTCTCTCCTTTTTTTTGTTCAGTGCAGAATTTACATTTTTGGGTAAACTATTCATTAAAAAAAAAAAAAAGGATAATTGGAAACACTGTAAAAATATATATTAGTGAGAATATTAGTGTTTTACAAGAAAATACTACTTCAGTTTTTTTTTTATTTCAAAATTTAATTCAACTTGCGTTTCTCTGTAATTGTTTGTGAAATTTACTAGCAATTTCTGAGTGAAAATAGTTTCTACACCCAATTGGTTTTAGTGCACATGTAACAATATTAGGGCTACAATGTAGCAATTACTGTATAAGTAGCTTAATTTTACAAAAACAGAAGGTCAAATGGAGGTGTATGTACTGGCAAGCAAACACCTCTCACCTTCAAAAGCCGCACTTCCACCGTTAGCCTAACAAGACTGCCGCTAGCCAACCAGCTAATGACTTCCGCCCCATGCTAACGCCTCCGACTGGACCCTTGGCTCCGGAACACAAGCTCATCACAAACAATATAATTAACTCTTAATGAACCTCTCTGCTCGTTGCTCTGTCCTCTATGTGCACTTCCCAAATTCAATTTAGCCTAATCCCGGGCTTTATGGTAATGTATAGCTCATTAAAATGTTAGCTAAAAACTCATTAAAATTCACTCAAAGTAATAGCTTCATTACTGTGATATTGCTGAAAAGCAAAGACAAAACGAGGAAGATGGGGAGAAGGAGAGAGGAATGATGAGAGAACAGGATAAAAAACAGAGAATGGCGGCTTTCTAATCACTTAATTGTGACTGAAAACAGCATTCATTTGCATAATACACACAGACACTAGGTGGCTAATTTTCACTGTGACTTGGAAATTAAACACCCCTCATAACTAAAGACACAATTCCTTCCAAAAATCATTTAAGGAGGCACTTCTGGGTCTGTAAAGAGATGCCAAATGTCTCCATCTTCCTGTGTTAAAATTACACCCTGACCAGCTGCAGAGTGTGGAGGCCCGGTGGATGCTGATAACATGGTATGTATGTACGTGTATGTATGTATTAGGGGTGGAACGGTTCGCGGAAAAAAATCTAACCGCATGATTCTCCACACACTGTTCAGCACCCGCTAGGACCGCGGTTCAACTTAAATCTGACAACGCATCTGTAATATGGTTTTGCTATAAATAACATGTAAAACAAACAGGGTTCGGCTAATGCATGTTTCTGTTGATGGATGCGCATTCTGGCTTCCCAGTACATTACAACAACAGCGATGGAGGGAAAAAAAAAAAAACGTGGACAAACCATTCACTCTTGTTCAATGCGGATGCCTTATGCTGGAATATGAGCATTTATTCCATCATCACCCGGGTGCTGAGGCGCGCTCAAATTATTTTTAGCTCAAATATTAAGCTCTCTCTGAAGTATTGTGTTTAAATGGACAAATTCACACAAAAATTGTGTCAAAATGCCGACATAGCCAGCTGAATGTACTGTATCAGTGCACTGGATCAGTGCATTCTCTTAAAGTGACAGCACTTTCTTAATATTAATCAAACAGCAACAACAAAGAAATCACTCACTGCTCTTGACTGAATAGACTTTGTAACTTTAATAAAGATTAATTTTTAATTTATAAAGTCAAATAAGCAATGCTCTTTTACATTTCATTACTTTATTCAATTTCTGTACCTAAAAACTAAATCATACAGTTTTGAGAGGAGGAGGGAAAAAAAAGATTAAAAAAATACGGTGTCAAGAGGAAATAATCACAGAAAATGACATGCTTTACTGGTGAGCAGCAGACTTGTGCTAGCTGGACCAGCACTAATCACCATAAACCAGCCTGGCCAACATGGAAACTTATACTGGACTAAACTGGTTTTCCAGCTGGGAACAGTGTGATCCACATCCACACACACACACACACACACCACAAATCGTCAGGCACTTCAAAAGCCATCCACGTGTTCCAAAGAAAGTTCCAGCAGTCGTAGAGAGAGCCTGATCCACTGTAATGAACAACTCTTGAGTTTTGAAGCCTCGGCGGCACAGTGAGAAGCCTGCTACAGCAAACGCCTGATCAAAAGCCAAACTTTCTCCCTCCTCCAAAGCTCATCTATTTCTACATGCTTCGGATTCTCACAAACTTCCAAAGGAGAGAGCGAGCGAGAAAGAGAGAAAGATTAATAAAATGAAGGCTGCTCCTAATTCCACAGATATCAAAGATGTCGATTGCTTGATGAAGGTGCTGAACTTTTCGTTTGGTCTATTTTTATGTGACTGAGGAGATGGCTTTCCTGAGATCTCCCTCTGCTCTATCTTTTCTCCTGCTCTTTAATTAGTTTGTCAAGATGGGAAAACGTCATGAGAAATGTCCTTGGGGAACTCTTTCGTAGAATCAGAGCTGTGGTCAATTTATACTCGCTCTCTTGCTCTATATATATATTTCATTGTGGGTCAGAGGTAATTTTAGCATGGCTGCCTTTTGGATTTTCCCTCTGCCTGCATGGTCTTAAGCAGAGACTTCAGCTGAGCGGGGCTTAGACTGGAAATGGGCTGAAATCAATCTCTTTCTCCCTTTTAAAGCTTCTCTCCATCCCTGAAGGAACAGTTGCAAGAAGATGAGGAATAGCTTAAGGTAAAAATATGACCGTTTGCATCATGTTTGGATTGTTTTCAAGTGATGTGTTTTGGTGGGATTCATTCATGCGGAAGTGATGCACTGTGACGCAAACTCTAATGGGTGTGGCAGAAGCCAGCTGCATGGTGAAAACACGTTCACACAAGCAAACACATTTCAAGACAGTAACAGCAGGTTAGCGCTACATTCAGTAAGAGATACATTGAATATGATACTGTCATTTGTTAATGCTAAGAATAATTAAAGGAATAATTCACCCAAAAATAAAAATATGCTGAACATTTATTCCCCCTCAGGCCATGCTAGATGTAGATAAGTTTGTTTCTTCATATGAACAGAGTTGGAGAAATGTAGCATTACATCACTTGCTAACCAATGGATCCTCTGCAGTGAATGGGTGTCGTCAGAATGAGAGTTTGAGAAAAGAATCACAATAATCCACAAGTAATCCACACCACTCCAGTCCATCAATTAATGTCTTGTGAAGTGAAAAGCTGCATGTTTGTAAGAAACTAATCCATCCATAAGGTGTTTTAACTTTAAACCATTGCTTCCAGCCAAAATATGAGTCCCTAATCCATAATGGTTTATTGTAATGCTTTTATCAGCAGTTTGGACTCTCATTCTGATGGCACCCATTCACTGCAGAGGAGCCATTGGTGAGCAGGTGATGTAATGCTACATTTTTCCAAATTTGTTCTGATGAAGAAACATGGCCTGATGGCGAGTATATTTTGAAGTGATTTTTATTTTGGGCGAACTATTCCTTTAAGAAACAGAACCTGGTGCTTCAGGATTTAACATTGTAGGCTGACCTTAGAAAGGTAACGTGAGGCCCACGGTGGAGCTCTGTGAAGAGGCCTACTGCTGACATTCAATAGAATATCATTCAGGCTAACAGTTTCACTTACGTGCAACACGCACATCCATATGCACAGACACAATGAGTCTGAAAGGGAATCTGTGCTGTTTGCACTGATTGCAGTCTTTTGCTTTAATGCTTTGCTTCAGTTAATTGAACTAGATGGTGGTTTGTGAAAAGGTGTCTCATATCAACTCCGTCCCTCGTTTAATTAAACTCTCTGCTGGAGACGTTGCATTAATGAACCAGCACTGAGCCTCTGAGCGAGGGTGTGTGTGTGCGCTTATTACATTACATATCCACTTTGTGTTTGTCTAACAAAACAAGGATGCAAAATCAGCCTATCTATCCATCCATCCAGCCAGCCATCCTTTTTCCTTTAAGACTGCTACATCCATATTCATATTCATAAAATAACCTTTGCATTGGCCAGTCACACTTTGCGTGTGCATGTCTGTCTGTGTGTGTGTGTGTGTGTGTGTGTGTGTGTGTGTGTGTGTGTGTGTGTGTGTGTGTGTGTGTGAGAGAGAGAGAAAGAGAGAGAGAGAGAGAGAGAGAGAGAGAGAGAGTGCGCACTAACATGGGTCTGGTGTTAAATCTAAGTCAGGTCTCAGCTCTCACACTGACGTTAAAAATGATTTATTGATGGTTTTATGGATCTTAACAGGAGAGGAAGAGTGAAAATTACACTGGATATGCTGATGACCTTTACAGCAGTCTGTGCCATGATTAGATGGAAAGACACTGGTGTGTGTTCCTGAAAAAAGTTAGTTAGATGGGGAAATGCGATATGTGAACATTCTGAGCATCTTTCTCCAGTCATTTGTGGTTGAGTTGCGTGTGTGTGTTGCATCGGAGGATGAAATTAATGGACCTTCAGCTTAAATGAACCAAACCAAAAGAGAGAAAGAAAACAGACAGTGAGCTGCTTTACAGCTAAACACTTGAAATAAATTCATTGGTATGTTTGCAAACTCAGCATCTTTTCAACATTAGCCACAGCTCATCAAACACACACACACACACACACACACACACACACACACACACACACACACAGAGCGAGTTGAGAAAACAGAAGAACATTATTCCAGCACCAGTGGCAGAGCTGTATCTCTTGTTTTGCATCACATCCAACAAAAGACTGAAGTCTTATTGTCAGAACAGCTTATATAATCCAGCACATCATTGTACATCACACACCTGCACATCAAAACACATCTGGTGCCTCCTTAACAGATGTTTCTTTCTGTCTGCAAAGGTTTCTCACAATCCTTAAAGAGATTTGGCCTGCTTTCTGTACACTTAGCTCGGGTTTGAACTGCTCAACAAAGTAGAGATAAACATGCATGATGAGACAATGCCACATACGACCCTTTCCACACCCCACTGAGTCGTTTGTATGATCCTCTTGCTGTTAATTGCATCACATACTGCGGGAGGTAATTGTGTTTGTCTGGCTGTAATTGGCTGGCTGCTGCAATGCAGTGGGAACGGATCTTCTATCGCTCTTTGTATACAGCAGCGGATCTTGTTCCAAAACATGGCTTAGAGAGAACCATCAGTTAGATCTGACAAAATGGTCTGATTCAGAGTTTAGCTGTGAAACGGCTCCCCTGCGGTGCCGAAATGTGTGTGCCTGGCGGTACGTCTACTTATATTGTCATGCAAATGCAGCAGGGTGCGCTCCACAAACTTGCAAGTGTCCGTCTCTGGAAAAAGGCTCCGCTACATAAGCAGACACTGGTACCTGATGGAGACTATTTAAATTCTTAAAGTGATAGTTCACCCAAAAATGAAAACTCTGTCATTCTATCATTTACTCAACCTCATGTTGTTGCAAACCTGTATGAAGTTCTTTCTTCTGCTGAACACAAAAGAAGATGTTTTGAAGAATGTGGGTAACCAAAGAGCTGCTGGTTCCCACTGACTTCCACAGTGTGGAAAAAAAATACTATGAAAATCAATGGGGACCAGAAACTGTTAGAAAAAAACTCATACAGGTTTGGAATAACTTGAGGGTGAGTAAATGGTGACAATTTTCATTTTTGGGTAAACAACTATCCCTTTACTCTACTTTACTGGTAATATTGCAAACAATTCCTCAGTGCACATTATTTGGAGAAAAACAATATGTATGCTTAATAAAACTTGTTCTGCATCTGAAATTCTGACTTTTCTACCCCACTAACCACCTGACTCCATTCTAGCTTATAATGCCCACTTTTTATGCCCATGACTGATAAAATCAGGTGCTACCTTAAATTTTTTATTCAATGAATATCTTGTTTCACTTTGAAATTCAAGACATTACAGAATAAAATGTGTTGCAAACAGTTTCCAATGTTCTGTCATTGATAAAATGTGACCATTGAACATAAAAGCACCACTTTTAATTTCTGCAAGGACAACAAAAAAAAAAAGCTAAAATATGTACTACATAAACACATACATAAAGACACATACAAATTAAACAAAACAAAAAAACAAACTAATATACAGGTTTGGAATAACTTGAGGGTGAGTAAATGGTGACAATTTTCATTTTTGGGTAAACAACTATCCCTTTACTCTACTTTACTGGTAATATTGCAAACAATTCATCAGTGCACATTATTTGGAGGAAAACAATATGTATGCTTAATAAAACTTGTTCTGCATCTGAAATTCTGACTTTTCTACCCCACTAACCACCTGACTCCATTCTAGCTTATAATGCCCACTTTTTATGCCCATGACTGATAAAATCAGGTGCTACCTTAAATTTTTTATTCAATGAATATCTTGTTTCACTTTGAAATTTAAGACATTACAGAATAAAATGTGTTGCAAACAGTTTCCAATGTTCTGTCATTGATAAAAATGTGACCATTGAACATAAAAGCACCACTTTTAATTTCTGCAAGGACAACAAAAAAAAAAA
This sequence comes from Sinocyclocheilus grahami, assembly GCF_001515645.1. NCBI lineage: Eukaryota > Metazoa > Chordata > Actinopteri > Cypriniformes > Cyprinidae > Sinocyclocheilus > Sinocyclocheilus grahami. The sequence goes on from NW_015505856.1 coordinate 652,913, forward strand.
GCTAAAATATGTACTACATAAACACATACATAAAGACACATACAAATTAAACAAAACAAAAAAACAAACTAAATTTTTAGATTAAATAGTCAATACATATTTTCTCCTATATTGTTTTCTGTATAATCAAATACAGAGTTGGCTGAAGCATTATTTTGATTCTTTTCCAAAAAAAAAAAAAATCCACTTTAAACAGAACATAAAAAATAAATAAATAAAATAAACAGTGTTTGATCACATTATATGTCAGTCAGACTTACTTAAAGGGTAGTTCAAGCTAAACTGTGAACCAGACTTTGTCATTTAGTCAAATGTGAGACTAGATTCTGGATGACCTACAGATATAATGCTTATTCATGCCATATTATGTTATTATTGTAGCTGGAGATGGAAAACAATCTGAGCAATTCTACCAGATTCTACAACCCACTGAGTCGCGTACCAGAGCACTTCTGAATTCACACGGCTTTCCTTCGTTTTCAGATTCCACATTCTAATTAAATGGCAGAGCCAATTTAGTCAGTGACCTCCTATAGAACACTATTAACATCAGCCACTAAAAAAAACCACCACATCAATACTAATCTACCCACTGTTAGCAATAATTCAATAACGCCAGACTACAGCTCGAGTCTGAAAACTGATGACGATATTAAGTGTGTGCATGTTTCCTGCGTGGACAGTAAATATCTCTGTGAAGAGAGGAGAATAAACGACAACACTTGAGCTGTAGAGGTTACCGCAGCCACAGCGAGAGAGATCGAGTAATCTTTGGTTATCTGCTGACGAGGGCCTGCTATTTAGCATCATTACTTTTCATCATCATCTCATTCTCTTCCAGCGCTAATGACCTCCATGACTGCGGCTGACAGATTGAGCGTCCACTGATAAGAAGGGGAGATGGGGTGAGAAAAATCGAAGAGTCTTTCTGTGGTTAATGTGAAAAGTTCACAATCGCAATTTGAAATGTTTCCATTTTCCGTAAATGTATAATACATCATTTGTAATAAAATGTAACTTGTTACAATAATATAACAAAATATATAAAAAAATAACAGCACTAACTAAAAAGTTACTTTCTGTTTTAGACATTTATGTTATAAAATTTATAAAAATGTGTAACATAATTTAGTTTTTAGAATTTTGGTATTTTACAAAATTAAAAAAATTCAAATAAAATATTACATAAAATTATATATTATATGTGTGTTTGTGTGAGTGTGTGTGTGAGAGAGAGAGAGTGTATATACAATTGTTAAAACATAATAACTTGTACTCATATCTATATATTTGATCTCTTATATCCATATTAAATTTTCATATATTTATTTATATATTATTACTATGTATACATATATATTTTATCTCTTATTGCTATATTAAATTTTTTATAATTTTATAATATATTATTACTATACATACATACATATACACAAATACATAAGAATATTAAATAACGGTGTAATTATTAAAATAATTGTATAATAATTATTAAACATATTAATAATGACAATATACAATGATTATAACATATTAAAACTATATACAATGATATATGAAATTATATATAAAAAATATGGGTAAAAGTTCTTAAATATGAAAAAAATTAGAAATGAAACGAACACTATACTGACAAAGATATGAGACAGCCAAGGTTTATAACATATTGAATATGAATACCAAAGGTTAGAGTATGACCCAGAGTATGTGATTGCTTCCAGGTCATTGAAAGGCCAGCATGATGTAATGCTATTTTAAATTGTCAGTTTCAACATCAGCAGGCAGGGCACTGGGGTGACGTCTAGCAGAGCGATGTTAGAATAAAATAATTTCATGAAAACGCAAAGAAACAACCACATGACTGTTCTGGCTTGCCTCCTCGGGACTTTTTGAAGACTTGAGAGTTTGAGCTGCGCGGTGGGAAAGTTAAATAAGAGACAAAAGACACAAACACACATTAACACTAAAAAAGGAGGAGGAATTATGCGCGAGCGTTGGGCAACTGGGCCTCTGGTTCCCCAGGGTAATGAATCTCCATTGCTGGACTGCAGGCCGCTGAAAAACGCAATTAGTGTCAGTGTGTTATCTGCTACTTGCAGATATCCAGATAACCCTCAATACAGGGCACCAGAGCGAGAACCAAGCGTTTCTGCAGACAGAGCGACACAGATAAAAACAGCCACTGTTCCACCTCTGACTTCTCATTTCTGAGCATGTCCTTTCTACAGTTAAGTGGACCTCTCACCATGGCAGATTCATCAGTCAGAGCTTAAATCTTGAAAAAAAAAAGATTGGCAGAGAAACTCTAAAGCGCTTAATCATATTGAGAAAATGGTCTCTTTTTATTAAGGTTTGGTCAAAGTCAGCAGAATTTTGAATGCTTCAATCAGATGCATCCTGAGATGGTCGGAAAGCAGTCTTGCACTGCTTGCACTTCAAATGCTTCGGTTTCTGATGGAAACATGAAAGAGCGCAGGGCGGATGAGTGGCGACCGTTCTCCCTCTCCATCCATTGCTTCATCTCTCAGCAGAAGTGAACATAGGCTGCTGCCTTCGTCAGAAAAAATAGAGGGAGAGAAAAATTTTTAAAAAAGAAGGTAGAGCTTTTTTCATATAGTTAGTTATCAGTGTTGGGATGAGAATATACAGTATCTCCCAGAAGTGAGTACACCCCTCACATTTTTGTAAATATTTTATTATATCTTTTCATGTGACAACACTGAAGATATTTTCTTTGCTACAATGTAAAGTAGTGAGTGTACAGCTTGTATAACAGTGTAAATTTGCTGTCCCCTCAAAATAACTCAACACACAGCCATTAATGTCTAAACCACTGGCCACAAAAGTGAGTACACCCCTAAGTGAAAATGTCCAAATTGGGCCCAAAGTGTCAATATTTTGTGTGGCCACCATTATTTTCCAGCACTGCCTTAACCCTCTTGGGCATTGAGTTCACCAGAGCTTCACAGGTTGCCACTGGAGTCCTCTTCCACTCCTCCATGACGACATCATGGAGCTGGTGGATGTTAGAGACCTTGAGATGCTCAATAGGGTTTAGGTCTGGAGACATGCTTGGCCAATCCATCACCTTTACCCTCAGCTTCTTTAGCAAGGCAGTGGTCGTCTTGGAGGTTCTCACTGGATTATTACAATTAATGGCAAAAGGAATGTTTGGAATTGTAAACTGTCACTTCCTACTGACACACTACAGCAAAAGATAGAAATAACTGTCTTAAAATATGGTTCATTTATTATTTTTAACTGGCTTATTTTATTTTTTTATTTTGTTGGTGAAAATACTAATACTAAAAGACATTTGCACAGTACTATATATATATATATATATATATTCATAATTTCAATGTATTTTTTTATATTTTCTGGAATTTATATGCCTTATATGCATATATAATTTCAATGTATTTTTATTTTTTCTAAATATTTTCTGGAACTTATATGTCTTATATGCATATTATAAATTATGCTGAATATATAAAATATATATAATTTCTATGTATTTTTAAAATATTTTCTGGAACTTATATGTCTTATATGCATATTATAAATTATGCTGAATATATAAAATATATATAATTTCTATGTATTTTTAAAATATTTTCTGGAACTTATATGTCTTATATGCATATTATAAATTATGCTGAATATATAAAATATATATAATTTCTATGTATTTTTAAAATATTTTCTGGAACTTATATGTCTTATATGCATATTATAAATTATGCTGAATATATAAAAATATATAAAACATAAAAAACACATTTTAGATTATTATTATATATGATATATCTAAAAGTTTATACAAATATAAAAATAAGTTACAAGTTATTAATATGAATAAGTATCTAATATTATTTTCTCACATTTCTTCTATTTAATTATTATTTCTCTATCTCTCTCTGTATATTTAAATTATATGTAATATGTCAGTAAATATGTTAATAGATTTGAACCATACTTAGTATGAAATAAATGTATTTTAATTATATTGCTTTTTTACTAGGGTTACTTTACATACAATATTTTCTATTTTCTGCATACTTGTTATACACACACTTATTATTATTTTGTTTTATTTTGTTTTATTAAATTGAAAACTATTATTATGTATTTTTTTCGCTTTCATTGTGAGAGTTACTGATTAAAACAATTTTTTTGTGCTAAAAATGTAATGGAAAAACAATGCAGTGTTTAAAGCATCCCATCAGAAACAAAAACATGCAACACAAAACAACAAATAAATATATAACTAAAAAAATACACGACTTCAAATCTGATCGCTAGTCTTTGCTCCCTGAGGGGGGAACTGAACACGGAGTTGCAGTGAAGGGTGGAAGTTGAGATCTATTGTGTTAGCGGAAAAGTCATTTTTCCTGCCATGCAATTTCCCAAAACCATTTTCTTACATTTGCAAGCCTGTCTAATGTCTTGAATGACTGCACTTAGAGAAAAAGGGGGATATGACGTTTGATTTTTCATAACAACCATTTGACTGCAGTAGAAGCGGAACCAACAGCAAAAAATCAATCTTGGAAAACTGAAGGGTGAAGGAAGGGGGCTTTCGTTAAATTTGGAGATTGCCTCAACCCACCCGTGACTCTTTTACGTGGCCCTGCCTCAGTGTGGGCTCCCTGATCAGGAAAAAAAAACAAACAAAAAAACGCAGCAGAAATTTAACCCGACTTGAAAAAAAAAAGCCACCAGCATTGCGGCGTCAATGAAGCGATGAAACAAGTTTAATCAATCTTCAAAGATGGCTATTATTATTCAGGCTCGATTTAGACTGAACAGAGGCGAAACAGAGGCCTTACGGTTTTCAGAGCCGAGGCTCCTTTGATAGCCGCTGACCCGGACAAGCCCCCGGTTTTTCCGCTGAATAATTAATGGGGAAAAAATGGGTCCGGTCTTGCAAAGGACGACGGTGACATCCTCCAACTGGTGGGGGGAATGAGTGAAGGAGATGAAAAGGAGTCCCAGAAACCTGTGACCCTGTTGTGACGGCTTCCTGACAGAATCCCTGTTATAGTATTCTCGGCAGGGGCGGCCACAGAGGCAGGTAATTGTGACATGTTTTACATCAATACATCCCAGAAGTACCGTTGTTTGCCTGGGATGTTCTGTTTTAGCCCGTCCCACTAAACAACAAACCGTTACACCGGCTAATTCCGACTTTGAATTCCAATTCCGTTTGAAGTCGTTCAAGTCGTCCAAAAGAATCCGTGGTTGAAGGTAGCTTTTGGGGGGTTTCAAACGCACAGAGATTACCATAATCAGTTCATGGCTGAAGACGTTTTGTAAACATGGGTGTGATTAATGCCGGCAATTACCTCGGATAAATGCAAATAGGCTGCTGTGCCGCAGTGCCGGACACGAGAGAGAGACAGACATCGATCCGGATTACAGAGCGGGAGTTTTTCAGCTAGATTCCACAGCTTCTGTAATGGAATATATTCGCGTGCATTCACAATTCTCATTTATATAGACATCTCTACATCAATCAAATTTTTGGGATTATAGGAGCAGAAAGACTCTTTCAGAAATGTTTTATCCCTGCTGAAATAAAATATCGCCCACACACTCCGTCAATGGCACGGCCTCTTCTGCCCGATCACTCAGCAGTAGGTCTGCAATTTATTGTCAGGCCAACACGATTCACCCTCCATTAACAGAATCCACTCAGGGCTGCCTTCAATTAACATGAGGCAATCAATTAGCTGGGGAGCCACAGAAGATGTGTGTGTGTGTGTGTTCGGAAAGAAAAGACAGTGACGTGGTCTTAACAGATCATAACTCTCAGTTAATTCCTCCTACATGCACTTTTGAGCTTCTGAAGTGTGCCGTTCCTGCCTATAAAGCCAATCAATTGAGGAACATTCCTAGATGAGCATACGGCCTGCCAAACTTCCTGTAGAACTGCACTCTTTATGTATTAGCCCTCTCACTTTGTCTCTATTTATCTCTTTCTCACTTCCTGTTAAGTGTGAGTAATAGTCCTAATGCTCCTGGAGAACGATCCAATCAGGATGGCGATTCGTCTCTGGATCATCAGTGATATGGAGAGTTTAAGGATGTGATTGATTAACAACACATTATTTTCTAAAGATCTTCCTGCCTAGTTTTATTCTCTGCCTCCTTCCATATATTTATATTTCTTATGAAAACATACTCTGATTTAACTGTGGTACAGTGATGGTATCATATTGTAATGCCATGGAGCTCTATGGTAACATCGCATTTATCTTATTTTTAGGGTGCTCTGATATATGTCAGAGAATACCGTGGTAACATCATGTTACTTGTCAAAAAAACAAACAAACAAAACATGGTACTTCATGTTCTAGCTATTTTCTTCTAATTTTTTCCACTTGTCCATCTACAATGCAGTCAAAGCTTTGGACACACCTGCTCATGATATATATATATCATGTATTTTAAAAGGTTAGAATAATATGGAATTAAAACTAAATATGAATGCAAAAATAAAATTTCATTTGCACTTGCAAAAAACAACAACTTTTCATTCATTTGTAGTGCATATATTACAATTTAAATTTTTATTTATACATTATTTATTTATTATTATTATTATTATTATTATTATTATTATTATTATTATTAAATGAATATAAATGAATATTTGGTTTAATTAATTTAAATTGTCCAGGAAAAAATATACAATTACACTACATTTGCATAAAATATTAAGATCAGTTTTCATATATTGTACCTTTAATACAAGTGCAATTTTTCTTCTTGGATGGGCAGATTATTTTTCAATGGTAAATACAAAATACACATTCAAAAACACTATCTTTTGCAGTGCTGCCTCTCAAGTACATTCATATTGTTTTAAGGCTTTTCAGACATTTTAAGTTGAAAACAAGTTCATAAACCTAATTAGCAGTGTACTAAGCAAAAATGTGCAACAAATCAAAACTACAAACTTACATTTGAGCTGCTTCTTTTAGATGCCAGCTCTGATCACTCTGGACATTCATCAAATAACAACTTAAAGTGCTTCATGGGATGTTTTTAAGTGTCCAATGCATATTGGACACTTGCTGGCTGCTTTTCCTTCACTATATTCTCAATCTATTTCTAATTATTCTGACATTTTGTAAAGAAAAGGATATGTAAGAACAATTGTCCACATGCAGTATTTGTCTACAAAACCAAAATCATTCCAAGCCTCTAGATCAACATTTTTAAAGCTCATAAGCATAGGCGGAGAGTGAACCAACTCCAGGGTACGGCTAAAAGCAGCCAAATGTATTAAACATCATAAACCCGTCTTTTTAGACAATAACAAGACATGGGTGTCATATGTAGGCTAAAAAAATGTTTAATGGGACTGAATTTGTATTTAACGTGATTGCAATTTAATAAAGTATATAACGTTTCCTTTCCACGGATATTCAAACAGTGAATAAATGATATATAGAAAGTGACATTATCACTAACATTGATCTATCGCGAGTTTAAGCACTCTCAAAAAAAATTATAATCACTGAAGCTGTATACACTGTGAAATGAATCTCTTACATTGTACGTACATCTGCGCGTTGTTGTTTATTATGAGAGAATTCGCAAGAGTATTCAGTCAGCGAACGCGCGCGCACTCAACAAAACTGACGAGTTTCAACGATGACTCATCTGAACTCCTCTGATTGGCCATTGCATTCCTAAGCTCAACAGAATTGTGTGTGATTGGTTAAAATGCGCAACACTGTAAAAATGCCTAAAATGAAATACGGTGCAACATGAGCAGATCTTACTTTAATGCCGCAATCGACACTGTCTATTCATTTTAATTTTGTTAGCAACAGACATAATATATTTAATTTGTTTGTGCAGGGGCATTTTTGTCCAATTTAGTGGCATTTTTCCCCACTAGGCCAGGGGAAGGCTAAGCCTTACACACACTCCGCCTATGCTCATAAGAAACATACAGTGGGGCAAAAATGTATTTAGTCAGCCACCAATTGTGCAAGTTCTCCCACTTAAAAAGACGAGAGAGGCCTGTAATTTTCATCATAGGTATACCTCAACTATGAGAGACAAAATGAGAAAAAAAAATCCAGAAAATCATATTGTAGGATTTTTAAAGAATTAATTGGTAAATTCCTCTGTAAAATAAGTATTTGGTCACCTACAAACAAGCAAGATTTCTGGCTCTCACAGACCTGTAACTTCTTCTTTAAGAGGCTCCTCTGTCCTCCACTCGTTACCTGTATTAATGGCATCTGTTTGAACTCGTTATCAGTATAAAAGACACCTGTCCACAACCTCAAACAGTCACACTCCAAACTCCACCATGGCCAAGACCAAAGAGCTGTCAAAGGACACCAGAAACAAAATTGTAGACCTGCACCAGGCTGGAAAGACTGAATCTGCAATAGGTAAGCAGCTTAGTGTGAAGAAATCAACTGTGGGAGCAATTATTAAAAAATGGAAGACA